>NW_021822526.1:0-24221 GCF_901001165.1 Salmo trutta
CCCCCCCCCCATTTCCCTACAGTACCTTCTACCACCAGGGTCCTGGTGTCTCCCCCTCTCCTACGATACCTTCTACCAGGGTCCTGGTGTCTCCTCCCATCTCCCTACAGTACCTTCTACCAGGGTCCTGGTGTTCTCCCCCCCCATTCCCCTACAGTACCTTCTACCAGGGTCCTGGTGTGTCCCCCTCCCCCCCCCCCATCCCCCTACAGTAACTTCTACCAGGGTCCTGGTGTTCTCCCCCCCCATCTCCCTACAGTACCTTCTACCAGGTCCTGGTGTCTCCTCCCATCTCCCTACAGTACCTTCTACCAGGGTCCTGGTGTCCCCCCCCCCCCCATCTCCCTCAGTACCTTCTACCAGGGTCCTGGTTTTCTCTCTCCCCCCCCCCCCATCTCCCTACAGTACCTTCTACCAGGGTCCTGGTGTTCTCCCCATCTCCCTACAGTACCTTCTACTAGGGTCCTGGTGTGTCCCCATCTCCCTACGATACCTTCTACCAGGGTCCTGGTGTTCTCCCCCCCATCTCCCTACAGTACCTTCTACCAGGGTCCTGGTGTTCCCCCCATCTCCCTACGATACCTTCTACCAGGGTCCTGGTGTTCCCCCCATCTCCCTACAGTACCTTCTACCAGGGTCCTGGTGTTCCCCCCATCTCCCTACAGTACCTTCTACCAGGGTCCTGGTGTTCCCCCCCATCTCCCTACAGTACCTTCTACCAGGGTCCTGGTGTCCTCCCATCTACCTACAGTACCTTCTACCAGGGTCCTGGTGTCCCCCCCCATCCCCCTACAGTACCTTCTACCAGGGTCCTGGTATTCTCCCCCCCATCCCCCTACAGTACCTTCTACCAGGGTCCTGGTTTTCTCCCCCCCCCCCCCCCCCCATCTCCCTACAGTACCTTCTACCAGGGTCCTGGTGTCCCCTCCATCTCCCTATAGTACCTTCTACCAGGGTCCTGGTGTCCCCCCCCATCTCCCTACAGTACCTTCTACCAGGGTCCTGGTGTCCCCCCCCATCTCCCTACAGTACCTTCTACCAGGGTCCTGGTGTCCCCCCCATCCATCTCCCTACAGTACCTTCTACCAGGGTCCTGGTGTCTCCCCCCCGCACCCCCCATCTCCCCACAGTACCTTCTACCAGGGTCCTGGTGTCCCCTCCATTCCCCTATAGTACCTTCTACCAGGGTCCTGGTGTTCTCCCCCCCCCATCTCCCTACAGTAACTTCTACCAGGGTCCTGGTGTTCTCCCCCCCCATCCCCCTACAGTACCTTCTACCAGGGTCCTGGTGTTCTCCCCCCCCCCCCCATCCCCCTACAGTACCTTCTACCAGGGTCCTGGTGTCCCCCCCCATCCATCTCCCTACATTACCTTCTACCAGGGTCCTGGTGTTCTCCCCCCCCCCCCCCCCATCTCCCCACAGTACCTTCTACCAGGGTCCTGGTGTTCTCCCCCCCCCCCCCCATCTCCCTAAAGTACCTTCTACCAGGGTCCTGGTGTTCCCCCCATCTCCCTACAGTACCTTCTACCAGGGTCCTGGTGTCCCCCCCATCCATCTCCCTACAGTACCTTCTACCAGGGTCCTGGTGTCTCCCCCCCGCACCCCCCATCTCCCCACAGTACCTTCTACCAGGGTCCTGGTGTTCTCCCCCCCCGCCCCCCCATCTCCCCACAGTACCTTCTATCCGGGTCCTGGTGTTCCCCCCATTTCCCTACAGTACCTTCTACCAGGGTCCTGGTGTCCCCCCATCTCCCTACGATACCTTCTACCAGGGTCCTGGTGTCTCCTCCCATCTCCCTACAGTACCTTCTACCAGGGTCCTGGTGTTCTCCCCCCATCCCCCTACAGTACCTTCTACCAGGGTCCTGGTGTGTCCCCCCCCCCCATCCCCCTACAGTAACTTCTACCAGGGTCCTGGTGTTCTCCCCCCCCATCTCCCTACAGTACCTTCTACCAGGGTCCTGGTGTCTCCTCCCATCTCCCTACAGTACCTTCTACCAGGGTCCTGGTGTCCCCCCCCCATCTCCCTACAGTACCTTCTACCAGGGTCCCTGGTTTTCTCCCCCCCCCCCCCCCATCTCCCTACAGTACCTTCTACCAGGGTCCTGGTATTCTCCCCCCCCCCCCATCTCCCTACAGTACCTTCTACCAGTGTCCTAGTGTTCTCCCCCCCTCCCCCCATCTCCCTACAGTACCTTCTACCAGGGTCCTGGTGTTCTCCCCCCCCCCCATCTCCCTACAGTACCTTCTACCAGGGTCCTGGTGTCCCCTCCATTCCCCTATAGTACCTTCTACCAGGGTCCTGGTGTTCTCCCCCCCATCTCCCTACAGTAACTTCTACCAGGGTCCTGGTGTTCTCCCCCCCCCCCCATCTCCCTACAGTACCTTCTACCAGGGTCCTGGTGTCCCCCCCCCCCCCATCTCCCCACAGTACCTTCTACCAGGGTCCTGGTGTTCTCCCACCCCGCCCCTCCATCTCCCCACAGTACCTTCTACCAGGGTCCTGGTGTTCTCCCCCCCCCCCCCCCCGCCTGCCCGCCCATCTCCCCACAGTACCTTCTACCAGGGTCCTGGTGTCCCCACCCATCCCCCTACAGTACCTTCTACCAGGGTCCTAGTGTCCCCCCCATCTCCCTACAGTACCTTCTACCAGGGTCCTGGTGTCCCCCCCATCTCCCTACAGTAACTTCTACCAGGGTCCTGGTGTTCTCCCCCCCCCCCCCCCCCCATCTCCCTACAGTACCTTCTACCAGGGTCCTGGTGTCCCCCCCCCCCCCCCCATCTCCCCACAGTACCTTCTACCAGGGTCCTGGTGTTCTCCCACCCCGCCCCTCCATCTCCCCACAGTACCTTCTACCAGGGTCCTGGTGTTCTCCCCCCCCCCCCGCCCGCCCGCCCATCTCCCCACAGTACCTTCTACCAGGGTCCTGGTGTCCCCACCCATCCCCCTACAGTACCTTCTACCAGGGTCCTAGTGTCCCCCCCATCTCCCTACAGTACCTTCTACCAGGGTCCTGGTGTCCCCCCCATCTCCCTACAGTACCTTCTACCAGGGTCCTGGTGTTCTCCCCCCCCCCCCATCTCCCTACAGTACCTTCTACCAGGGTCCTGGTGTTCTCCCCCCCCCCCATCTCCCTACAGTACCTTCTACCAAGGCCCTGGTGTCCCCCCCCCGTCTCCCTACAGTACCTTCTACCAGGGTCCCAGTGAACCAGCGGTACAGGTATCTGGCCACCCTGAGTAGTCGTCTCTTGCACCTTCTTCTGCGATGGCCCATCCTGACCGTGTTCTGGTTGTGGTCGTAAGGTTACTGTTCCGTGGTTACGGTTCGGTGGTTGAGGTCCTAAGGTTCTTATCCGAAGGTTCTTTTCCGAAGGTTCTGCAACTACAGAACCTGCAACTAAGGTTCTATGATTGCGATTGTTGGTTATGGTTGTGTAGTTGCAGATATAGGGTTATGGTCGTAAGGTTGCAGTGGTCCTATGGTTCTATGTAGTTCTATGGGGTAGTTGAGGTTGTACAATCCCAGGTCTATTGTAGTCCAGGGTTTGCAATCCTATTTTCAAGGAGTTCAGTTCTTCTTCCTCTACAGAGAGCTCTGTTAGGACTGGATCTCCATATGTGTCTGGGTCAAGACGAGCAGCGACTAAATGTATTTTCTTTCTATGTTTCTCCTTCTCTCCCTCTCTCTCTCGCTCCTTGTCTGTATCTCACACTCCCTCTCTCCCTCTCTCTCTCGCTCCTTGTCTGTATCTCTCACTCCCTCTCTCTACCTCTCTCCTAGGTCCTGGAGAGCTTGTTCAAATCGGATCCACTTGTTGCAATCTGGTCTTAAAGAGGAAACTGTGTCCTCTCCCCAAGGCTTCCTCTCTCTGGATCTTTCTCTCTTTCTCTGTCCCCGTCTTCTGCGTCTCTCTTTCTTCCCTCTCTCTTTATCATTCTCTTTCTAACTTCTCGCTCTCTCTCTCTGGGTGAAGTTATCTCTAGGTACAGTTCTGGGATCAAAACTTTAACCCTTAGTTGGCTAAATGCAAAACTGACCCTAGGGGCAACTTCACTCTACTCCGAACCACTCAGTGTTCCTCCATCTGTCACACCCAAAGTGAAGTTGCCCTTAGGTGCTGATCTTGGGTCAGTTATGCATTTACACCACTAATGGTTAAGCTTAGGATTGGAGGAGGCGAAGTTGATCCTAGATCTGTATCTGTAGGAAACCTCGGAGCGACACTCTCTCTCTTTCTTCTCTTCTTTCTTCCTCCCAAGTTTTCTCCAGTCCGTGTGGTGATTGAAACGCTCCCTTTCTCTTCATCTCTTCTCACTTCTTTTTCACTTCCTCTTTTACTTTTTTTTCTCCCTTGTGGTGAAACACCTCTTTCTCTTTTTGCTCTCCTCTCCTCTCTGCTCTCCTCTCCTCTCCGCTCTCCTCTCTCTGCTCTCCTCTCTTTCTCCTCTCTCCTCTCTCTCCTCTTTGCTCTCCTCTCTCTCTGCTCTCCTCCCTAATCTCCTCTCTCTCTGCTCTCCTCTCTCTCTGCTCTCCTCTCTGCTCTCCTCTCTTCTCTCCTCTCTTCTCTCCTCTCTTCTCTCCTCTCTGCTCTCCTCTCTCTTCACTTGAGGTGATGCAACACACCGTGTTTTCACGGTTATGACCGAGGATCTTTCTTCATGTGCTGTTCTGTTTGTCTCTATCAATCTCCTCCCTCTCTCTTTCACACTCGTCTATGTCTCTATCAATCTCCTCCCTCTCTCTTTCACACTCTTTCTCTCACCTCTTGTTTTATCATCTCCCTCTCTCTCTCAATTGTTCTCTGCTCTGCCAGCGAATTAGAGTTGATGATCATCGCCATGGAAACCTCACAATCCACAGCGACTGGTTTAAAGGCCAACCAACACAAAGTGTCCTCGGTTTCACCTCTTCATATCTGAACCATTAGAGGGAGAATTGTAAAACTGGTCTTAGATCAGTGTGTAATGGTGAATTGATTATATTCCACATCAAGCTCCTACAACAATACAGAGTGGAACAATGCACATTATTAATGCCAATAAGGCTGTTCTACCTCGAGCATATTGTAGAATCTGGGGCTGTATATATCAAGCTGGATCAGTGCTGGTCTAGGATCAGTTAAACCTTTATTAGATCATAATCAATAAGACCATATGGACAGGAGGGACCTGGACCCGTATCCACAAAGCCTCTGAGAGTAGTAGTGCTGATCTAGAATCAGTTTGGCCTTTTAGATCATAATTAATATGAGTATATGGACAGGGGTGGGACCTGATCCTAGACCAGCACTATTACCCTGAGACACACTGATACATAGTGATTGATGTCTGATAGACAGTGTTGCCACCTGGTGAGCCCAGCAGGTCATCAGCCTCTAGGGGATGTCATGTGTCCTTTCCTCCACAAGGTGGGAGTGTTGAACTACTTTGTGGCAACGTCGAACCAGAAAACATTCGCTCCAAACGAGAACACCTGGGTTTGTCCCACTCCCAACTGGCATCCTATTCCCTATAGAGTGCACTACTTTTGACCAGTGTCAATGGTAGTACACTAAATAGTGAATAGGGTGCCATTTGGGACTAGCGTGTACTATAATAACTACAGCAGGCTTATGATGAGACGTGTTTTATTCGGGCGGCAGGTAGCCTAGTGGTTAGAGCGTAGGGGCGGCAGGTACCCTAGTGGTTAGAGTGTAGGGGCGGCAGGTAGCCTAGTGGTTAGAGCGTAGGGGCGGCAGGTAGCCTAGTGGTTAGAGCGTAGGGGCGGCAGGTAGCCTAGTGGTTAGAGCGTGGGGGCGGCAGGTAGCCTAGTGGTTAGAGCGTAGGGGCGGCAGGTAGCCTAGTGGTTAGAGCGTAGGGGCGGCAGGTAGACTAGTGGTTAGAGCGTAGGGGCGGCAGGTAGACTAGTGGTTAGAGCGTAGGGGCGGCAGGTAGCCTAGTGGTTAGAGCGTAGGGGCGGCAGGTAGCCTAGTGGTTAGAGCGTAGGGGCGGCAGGTAGCCTAGTGGTTAGAGCGTAGGGGCGGCAGGTAGCCTAGTGGAAAGAGCGTAGGGGCGGCAGGTAGCCTAGTGGTTAGAGCGTAGGGGCGGCAGGTAGCCTAGTGGTTAGAGCGTAGGGGCGGCAGGTAGCCTAGTGGTTAGAGCGTAGGGGCGGCAGGTAGCCTAGTGGTTAGAGGGTAGGGGCGGCAGGTAGCCTAGTGGTTAGAGCGTAGGGGCGGCAGGTAGCCTAGTGGTTAGAGCGTAGGGGCGGCAGGTAGCCTAGTGGTTAGAGCGTAGGGGCGGCAGGTAGCCTAGTGGTTAGAGCGTGGGGGCGCCAGGTAGCCTAGTGGTTAGAGCGTAGGGGCGGCAGGTAGCCTAGTGGTTAGAGCGTAGGGGAGGCAGGTAGCCTAGTGGTTAGAGCGTAGGGGCGGCAGGTAGCCTAGTGGTTAGAGTGTATTTGTTCTTAACTGACTTGCCTAGTTTATTAAAGGTAAAATAAAAACTATGTTTAGTAAGGTTAAATAACTATAACTGCTCACACATACAGTCTACTGTATACCTATAGTCCCCTTCAAGTCAATGATCACAATCTGGACCCTGAGTTTTCCAGGTCACATGGTCAAGGGCTTAATCAAGAACAGGGGGCTATTGAAGTCAGTCCTACAGGAACAGATGAGGGACAATCAGGACAGCAGCTTAAAAAACTAAAAGCCAAAATGAATGACCTAAGAGTGAGTTTGAACCGCTTGGTCATGCTTGCCAGTGTCGCGTTCATCAGCACACGCAACAAAAAACATTTTGGAACGTAAAACTACAAATGAGCGTTGCTCATTAGAAAAGTCTAGGTAGATCCCTCCCTGTTTCAGTGCGTTTCGTCCGTCTGGTACCTAATGAACACAACCCTCCTGGTTGTATAACAATCAATGTTGTGGAACAAATAATGACAGTGAGGCTTGTGTTATTGATGCAGCCGATGTACACACACACACACACACACACACACACACACAGCGCCAATGCCATCTGCCCTGAAAGGAGGGATTGAACTGTGGCCAAACGACCTCAATAAGGCCAAGGCTCAGTGTGGTGGAAAAGAGACAGGAAGAGAAGAAGAGGAGAGATAGAACACACACACAGACACACACATGCACAGACACACACACAGACACACACACAGAGACACAGAGACACAGACACACACAGACACAGGCTGGATGAGAGGAGTGATAGCCTCACTAATCTAACATGGTTTAAACATGGGGATTATATGAAGCGGAGGTCAGAGGCTAAACAGCAGAGACTCCCAAACATCTGTCTCTCTCTCTCCCTCCAACTCTCTCCCTCTCTTTCCTTCTCTCCCTGTCTCTTTCTCTCTCTCTCTGGCTCTCCCCCTCTCTCTCTCTCTGGCTCTCTCTCTCTCTCTCTCTCTTCGCCTCTCTGTCTCTCTCTCTGTGTCTCTCTGTGTCTGTCTCTCTTTTTCTGTCTCCCTCTGTGTCTCTCTCTCTCTCCCTCTGTGTGTCTCTCCCTCTCCGTGTCTCTCTCTCTCCCTCTGTCTCTCCCTCTGTGTCGCTCCCTCTCCCTCTCCCTCTCCATGTCTCTCCCTCTGTCTCTCCCTCTCCATCTCCCTCTGTGTCTCCCTCTCCCTCTGTGTCTCCCTCTCCCTCTGTGTCTCCCTCTCCCTCTGTCTCTCTCTCTCCCTCTCTCCCTCTGTCTCTCTCTCTCCCTCTGTCTCTCTCTCTCTCTGTGTGTCTCCCTCTCCCTCTGTGTCTCTCTCTCCCTCTGTGTCTCTCTCTCCCTCTGTGTCTCCCTCTCCCTCTGTGTCTCTCTCTCTCCCCTCTGTGTCTCCCTCTCCGTCTCCCTCTCCCTCTCCGTCTGTGTCTCCCTCTCCCTCTGTGTCTCCCTCTCTCTCCCTCTGTCTCTCTCTCTCTCTCCCTCTGTCTCTCTCTCTCCCTCCCTCTGTCTCTCTCTCTCCCTCTGTCTCTCTCTCTCCCTCTGTCTCTCTCTCTCCCTCTGTCTCTCTCTCTCCCTCTGTCTCTCTCTCTCCCTCTGTCTCTCTCTCTCCCTCTGGTTTAAACAGGGGATTATCTGAAGAGAAGTTAAAGGTCAGAGAGGCTAAACACCAATTATTTACTACTACGAGATCTCTTTTTCTCCAACATGAGTATGTGTGTGTGTGTCCTCACATGCATTGTTGCAAGTGTGTGTGTTTTGTTTATAAGTGTGTGTGCGTGCATGTGTATGTTTTGTTCATAAGTGTGCGTGTGTGTGTGTGTGTATATCTCTGTTTGTTTTTCCATAGCAGGACAGCTGCTGTGCTGTAGTGTGATTGACAGCTCCTATGTGGCCTGTGGTCCTAACGTTCTGAACTGCAAACCACACACAGTACACTGACACACACACACTTACCTTACACACACACACACACACACACACACACACTCTGACAAAGGCCCCTCCAGGAATCCCATTGATTACCAATCTGAGATTCAGATCTGAGCCGGCGATGCAGATTTCTGTGGTGTTTAAGAGTTGTTTCATTTACCGTGGGAAAGAGAGGAGCGATTAAAACTAGGGTTACGAAAGAGAGGAGCGATTAAAACTAGGGTTACGAAAGAGAGGAGCGATTAAAACTAGGGTTACGAAAGAGGAGCGATTAAAACTAGGGTTACGAAAGAGGAGCAATTAAAACTAGGGTTACGAAAGAGAGGAGCGATTAAAACTAGGGTTACGAAAGAGGAGCGATTAAAACTAGGGTTACGAAAGAGAGGAGCGATTAAAACTAGGGTTACGAAAGAGGAGCGATTAAAACTAGGGTTACGAAAGAGGAGCAATTAAAACTAGGGTTACGAAAGAGAGGAGCGATTAAAACTAGGGTTACGAAAGAGGAGCGATTAAAACTAGGGTTACGAAAGCAACATGCTCTCACATCACAATTAGACATTCATCCAAGTTTCTCAAACATCACATTTCAAAGTGTTAAAGGTTAAGTTTAGGCGTTAACTCAAAATTCTTAAGGTTAGGCATTAACTCCAAATGGTTGAGGTAAGGGTTAAGGTTTGGGATAGGCTTAACCCACCAGAATCTAAGCCCTGTCTAAGCCGGGGGATACTACTAAGCTATATGGAATTCTTTTAAGAAGGATCATTTTGCTATTTGATTTTGAAGACCCCTTGAAGTATTCAAAAAAATATATGAGAAAAATGATTTGATGAAAACATTTATTTGGCCTTCCTACTATTAGCTGATACAAACACACTGAATAACAGATAGTCCCCCCAAAACAATCTAAAGGAAGTTTGTTCTGAAGTGTCTATCCTATATCTGAGAAATCAGGAAACAAACAAATCATTATTTTAAAAAAATTCCATGTATTTAACCCCTTATTTTGGCCACTAAACAGTCTCCATATATACTTCAGAATTATTTCAACTAGTACTGGGGGACCAAGCAACATGTTAGTGAGAATCTCACCTTTACACAGAGAGGTTATAGTAGAGTGTAGTCCAAACTGTTTGGACACGACAGACAGAAGATGGCTGTACCCACTTCAGACGAGTCCCAAACCGCTAGTCGGGGTCGTAGAGCAAAACGAAGAACACCATCATGTACACGAGAGTCTCCTCTGTCCACCGAGGGGTTTGTAGGCCAAACCGTTCGGACCATTTTGTGAGAAGACCGTTTTTCGAGATGTCTCATGGTCTGACAAACACCGCTCTAGCTCTGTCACATCAGATGCGGAAGTGTTACGTCGGTGGATGAGGTGGATTGAGACGCAGCCGATGAAAACAGATCTCTAGCTTAAACTGACAGATTGTATTAGATTTCTGCCAGGGCATCGACTCCAGGGGGTTAAAACTAAAATATCACTGGCACATGTAACCTTTTGAACCAGAGGCAGGTGCTTACAGCCTTCCACCATCCCGTCCACATCGCCCAGCAAAACCCAAACCTACTGGAAGGTAACAGCGCTCACTGTTGCCCCTAGTGGACGGTTTCCACGTCAGTATGTGTGTGTGTTCGTGCGTATGTGTGTGTGTGTGTGTGTGTGTGTGTGTGTGTGTGTGTGTGTGTGTGTGTGTGTTCGTGCGTATGTATGTGTGTGTGTTTGTGCGTATGTATGTGTGTGTGTTTGTGCGTATGTATGTGTGTGTGTTTGTGCGTATGTATGTGTGTGTGTTTGTGCGTATGTATGTCTGCTAAATGACTAAAATGTAAATGTAAAATGTATGTGTGTGTGTTTGTGCGTATGTGTGTGTGTGTGTGTGTGTGTGTGTGTGCGTGTGCGTGTGTGTGGGGTTTTACTATCCAAGTGGCGACATTTCGACGGTTTGCACAAGGAAAAAGGCTACTTTAGGCTTAGGGGTTAGGTTTAGGATTACAATTAAGGTTAGGGTTAGGTTTAGAGTTAGGTTTAAGGACAATGGGATTTTGAATGGAAATCAGTTGTTTGGTCCCCACAAGGATAATCAAACAAACATCATGATTATCTGTTTATATTGCTTTTTTATTATTAATAAGTCTTTTTATTTGTTATTATGCACCTGAAGTTATTGATAAGTGATGCAAGACACACACAAGAAGTGGATGGAGGAACACACACACACTCATGTATGTAACATGTTTAACCCTTGGAGAAATAGAGGACATTCAGTCATCCATCTTTCACTCATCTATTCATCCATCCTTTTTTCACTAATGTATCCATCCATCTTTCAGTCATCTATCAACCATCCATCTTTCAGTCATCTATTCAACCATCCATCTTTCAGTCATCTATTCAACCATCCATCTTTCAGTCATCTATTCAACCATCCACCTTTCAGTCATCTATTCATCCATCCTTTTTTCACTAATGTATCCATCCATCTTTCAGTCATCTATTCAACCATCCATCTTTTAGTCATCTATTCAACCATCCATCTTTCAGTCATCTATCAACCATCCATCTTTCAGTCATCTATTCAACCATCCATCTTTCAGTCATCTATCAACCATCCATCTTTCAGTCATCTATTCAACCATCCATCTTTCAGTCATCTATTTAACCATCCATCTTTCAGTCATCTATCAACCATCCATCTTTCAGTCATCTATTCAACCATCCATCTTTCAGTCATCTATTCAACCATCCATCTTTCAGTCATCTATTCAACCATCCATCTTTCACTCATCTATTCAACCATCCATCTTTCAGTCATCTATCAACCATCCATCTTTCAGTCATCTATCAACCATCCATCTTTCAGTCATCTATTCATCCATCCTTTTTTCACTAATGTATCCATCCATCTTTCAGTCATCTATTCAACCATCCATCTTTCAGTCACCTATTCAACCATCCATCTTTCAGTCATCTATCAACCATCCATCTTTCAGTCATCTATCAACCATCCATCTTTCAGTCATCTATTCATCCATCCTTTTTTCACTAATGTATCCATCCATCTTTCAGTCATCTATTCAACCATCCATCTTTCAGTCATCTATTTAACCATCCATCTTTCAGTCATCTATCAACCATCCATCTTTCAGTCATCTATTCAACCATCCATCTTTCAGTCATCTATTCAACCATCCATCTTTTAGTCATCTATTCAACCATCCATCTTTCAGTCATCTATTCATCCATCCATCTTTCAGTCATCTATTCAACCATCCATCTTTCAGTCATCTATTCAACCATCCATCTTTCAGTCATCTATCAACCATCCATCTTTCAGTCATCTATTCAACCATCCATCTTTCAGTCATCTATTCAACCATCCATCTTTTAGTCATCTATTCAACCATCCATCTTTTAGTCATCTATTCAACCATCCATCTTTCAGTCATCTATTCAACCATCCATATTTCACTCATCTATTCAACCATCCATATTTCAGTCATCTATCAACCATCCATCTTTCAGTCATCTATTCATCCATCCTTTTTTCACTAATGTATCCATCCATCTTTCAGTCATCTATTCAACCATCCATCTTTTAGTCATCTATCAACCATCCATCTTTCAGTCATCTATTTAACCATCCATCTTTCAGTCATCTATCAACCATCCATCTTTCAGTCATCTATTCAACCATCCATCTTTCAGTCATCTATTCAACCATCCATCTTTCAGTCATCTATTCAACCATCCATCTTTCAGTCATTTATTCAACCATCCATCTTTTAGTCATCTATTCAACCATTCATCTTTCAGTCATCTATTCAACCATCCATCTTTCAGTCATCTATTCAACCATCCATCTTTCAGTCATCTATTCATCCATCCTTTTTTCACTAATGTATCCATCCATCTTTCAGTCATCTATTCAACCATCCATCTTTTAGTCATCTATTCAACCATCCATCTTTCAGTCATCTATTCAACCATCCATCTTTTAGTCATCTATTCAACCATCCATCTTTCAGTCATCTATTCAACCATCCATCTTTCAGTCATCTATTCAACCATCCATCTTTCAGTCATCTATTCAACCATCCATCTTTTAGTCATCTATTCAACCATCCATATTTCAGTCATCTATTCAACCATCCATCTTAAGATAGCTAGGTGAGACGGCCACAGATCACAGTCAAATACACAGGATACAAACATTCCTTTCCAGCTAAACAAATATAGCGTTTGGGGGAAAAAAATAACATTTTCACACACATCTACATAAAATCTATTAATAAAAAAATCTGGGAACAGAAATATTTGACATCCACATGAAGGTACCCATTAGCAATCCTTTCTGATGAAAAAATACAAAATGTGAAAAGTTGGTGGATAAAGAAATAAACGCTTCTTCTGCTCTCTTCCAACTCATGGAACTGTCATCCAAACATGAGCACAAACTGATCTGGGACCAGATCTATCACCATATCAAAATCTGCCGTCGAACACTGTCTGAGTGCCAAATGGCAGCCTGTTCCCTGCATAGTGCACTACTTTTGACCAGGGCCCTATGCACTCAATAGGGATCCATTTGGGATGCACTCGCTGTCTAGCACTCCTGTAAATGATCAAATAGTGATTGTGTTATCAGAGCTTTTTGTAGAATGAGAATTGCAGTATTTCGGGAGCTGTTTGACAATCTGTCAGAGAGAACAAAAGACTAGAGTTATCGGAGCAGACACACACACACACACACACACACACACACACACACACACACACAGAGACACAGACACACACACACCGAGCATTAAATAGAAAAATGAATATGAGTCTGTCTGCAACCAAACATTGGCTGATCCCTCCTTGTCTCAAATGACACTTATCTTTCCAGGCTGAGCCTCCAAATGGCACCCTGCTCCCTACATAGTGCACAACTTTTGACCCAAACATAGTGCACTATATAGGGAATAGGGTGCCATTTGGGATGCAGACCCAGTCAAGGGAAGAACACTAAAACAACAGTTGGGAAGTGGAAAATTCAAACATCAAATGACAGTTGCTAAACAGACTGAGACAGGCACCTCAAATTGTGACATTTGACGGACAAACGTGTCTGTCATTGGATCACACTCATAGGAAGCCAAGGGCTATGTGACATTCTCTTGGCTTAACTAGCTTCCTTTCCTCATCTCCTTTCCTTAACAGGAAGGAAGGAAGGAAGGAAGGAAGGAAGGAAGGAAGGAAGGAAGGAAGGAAGGAAGGAAGGACCAATCCCACCTCTCTCCCATTCAAACAGACCAAACTCCAAACACAACAAGGACCATAGAAATGGAATGGAGGATATTTCTATGTTCAGGACCATGGAGAGCGCCACATGACTAGGCTTGTTTCAGCACCTCAGACCTGGTCGTTAGCTTGGAGCGTGGATACATTGCCGGAAGCAAACCGTATGTCTCGAGAGAATACCTCAGACCTCAGTCTACATGTTTTCACCTCTCTCAATATAATTGACTATAAATGGAGGAGAGGAGATGATGAGAGACGGAGCTACCTTAGACTATTGAGATGCAGCCCTTGTCCGCTAACCAACAATAGACTGTTCATCATTCGTTAGAAACAACCCCCTAAAAATCAACCGTGATTAGACGCCTCATTCATTCATTTTTCGCCCGTGCCATTATCCCAGGGGCCCTTAACAGTGACCTTGGTCGGTTGCCCATGGCACGAGAGCCGGCAGAATTTATGACTAGGCAGGGAAATGATCCATATCGGTGGCTCCCATTTCTCCCGCCCGCAGTATAACTTCTCCACCGTCAAACGACCGCGCGGGGTCCGGGATGGAGTCGGACAGTTAAACCGCAGCTGCTGACTCATCAAATCTGGCCACGCAGCTCGCGTTGTGTCATTTAATTAAAAAACCCGCTATGGGGAAAGAAGTTTATTACTGGCCGATCTGGCCGATTATTTCAGTTTGAAGAACATATTTGATTGTCCTCCACTTTGCTTTGTGCGTACAGCACAGTGTCCATTCTGTTAGGCTACCAAATAATAGGTTGATTTCAGTCATTGATGGGCCACCAAATGAATAACATCATTTACACCAGGATTACTATCATTATAAGGAAGTCATATCCAGAGACCAAAAAAGATAGCCTACCAAAAGCCAGGTCAGCAAACTAACAAAACCAAACATACTTCAACTAGCATACATTTTCCAATTTTTTATCCATTGCAATTATTAATCCAAACGAAAATGAAAATGATTATTTACTTACCTGTGAGCGGATCATAAGAGCCGTCTAGTTCCCGGGAGTCAGAAAAGCTCTGATCCCGACTTTTCTCCTTCATGTTCGGGAGAAGTGCTTACCAAACAAACCACTGGTGAAATATCCCTCTCTCTCCTTCTCCCTCGGTTCCAGGTTTAATCACTCCGGTTCATTCCAGCTACATCTCACACATTATTCAAAGGTAAAAGGGAAAATAACCAAAATCTCTTTTAAAAAAAAAAACACTGAATCAAATATATTTCGGAGTTTTCCTTTCCCGTTCGACAGAAGAACACCAACTTCGGCGACAGTGAACAGTCAACTGCTCTCGAAGCTCGCACGTCCTCACGCTGCGCTCCCGTTGTAAACAACCTCGCACCGAGCCAGTTAGACGAGCTTCACAGCACGTTCACGTCTACAGCTTACCCACAAAACTTCGATTAACCCTCAAAATAAT
The DNA here is from genome assembly GCF_901001165.1 of Salmo trutta. Lineage (NCBI taxonomy): Eukaryota > Metazoa > Chordata > Actinopteri > Salmoniformes > Salmonidae > Salmo > Salmo trutta. The sequence goes on from NW_021822526.1 coordinate 15,087, forward strand.
ACAGATGGTTACTTTATAGGATACATAATAATGAAATCGTCAAATCTTGTAATTCCGTTGGTTCCTGACATTTGTTTCGTATATGGACTGAGGATAACAGAGAGGAATTAACAGTGGACCTCAGATGTCTTTGAGAAAAAGCCACTCAGCTCAACGGCTGTAGACAATGGATCTGACGGTGAGTCACCCTGGAGAAAGAGCGTGGCCCCCAAATGGAATCCTATTCCCTGTATACTGCCAGTGGTGGAAAAAGTACCCAACTGTCATACTTCAGTAAAAGTAGATACCTTAATAGAAAATGACTCAAGTAAAAGTAAAAGTCGAGGCACTACTCGAGTAAAAGTGTAAAAGTATTTGGTTTGAAATATTCTTTAAATATACTCAAACTCCTTATATTAAGCAAACCAGACAATTTATTTATGGATAGCCAGGGGCACCCTCCAACACTCAGACATAATTTACAAACGAAGCATTTGTGTTTAGTGAGTCCTCCAGATCAGAGGCAGTAGGGATGACCAGGGATGTTCTCTGTTTAGTGAGTCCTCCAGATCAGAGGTAGTAGGGATGACCAGGGATGTTCTCTGTTTAGTGAGTCCTCCAGATCAGAGGTAGTAGGGATGACCAGGGATGTTCTCTGTTTAGTGAGTCCTCCAGATCAGAGGCAGTAGGGATGATCAGGGATGTTCTCTGTTTAGTGAGTCCTCCAGATCAGAGGCAGCAGGGATGATCAGGGATGTTCTCTGTTTAGTGAGTCCTCCAGATCAGAGGCAGCAGGGATGACCAGGGATGTTCTCTGTTTAGTGAGTCCTCCAGATTAGAGGCAGTAGGGATGACCAGGGATGTTCTCTGTTTAGTGAGTCCTCCAGATCAAAGGCAGTAGGGATGATCAGGGATGTTCTCTGTTTAGTGAGTCCTCCAGATCAGAGGTAGTAGGGATGACCAGGGATGTTCTCTGTTTAGTGAGTCCTCCAGATCAGAGGCAGTAGGGATGATCAGGGATGTTCTCTGTTTAGTGAGTCCTCCAGATCAGAGGCAGCAGGGATGATCAGGGATGTTCTCTGTTTAGTGAGTCCTCCAGATCAGAGGCAGCAGGGATGATCAGGGATGTTCTCTGTTTAGTGAGTCCTCTAGATCAGAGGTAGTAGGGATGACCAGGGATGTTCTCTGTTTAGTGAGTCCTCCAGATCAGAGGTAGTAGGGATGACCAGGGATGTTCTCTGTTTAGTGAGTCCTCCAGATCAGAGGCAGTAGGGATGATCAGGGATGTTCTCTTGATAAGTGCTTAAATTTCACAATTTTCTTGTCCTGCTAAGCATTCAAAATGTAAGGAGTACAATTTGGTGTCAGGGAAATGTATGGAGTAAAAAGTGTATTATTTTAACTAGGAATGTAGTAAAGTAAATAAAAGTTGTTAAAGATGTAAATAGTAGAGTACATATAGTAAAAAAAAACGACTTTAGTACTTTAAAAGTATTTTTACTTAAGTACTTTACAGCACTGTAAAAATGTGTGTACTATAAAGGAATATGGTGATATTCCCTGGTTCAGTAGTTACATAATGAGGAGAGCTGCTGAGATACCACTAGCTCTGGTTCAGTAGTTACATAATGAGGAGAGCTGCTGAGATACCACTGGCTCTGGTTCAGTAGTTACATAATGAGGAGAGCTGCTGAGATACCACTGGCTCTGGTTCAGTAGTTACATAATGAGGAGAGCTGCTGAGATACCACTAGCTCTGGTTCAGTAGTTACATAATGAGGAGAGCTGCTGAGATACCACTAGCTCTGGTTCAGTAGTTACATAATGAGGAGAGCTGCTGAGATACCACTGGCTCTGGTTCAGTAGTTACATAATGAGGAGAGCTGCTGAGATACCACTGACTCTGGTTCAGTAGTTACATAATGAGGAGAGCTGCTGAGATACCACTGGCTCTGGTTCAGTAGTTACATAATGAGGAGAGCTGCTGAGATACCACTGGCTCTGGTTCAGTAGTTACATAATGAGGAGAGCTGCTGAGTTACCACTGACTCTGGTTCAGTAGTTACATAATGAGGAGAGCTGCTGAGATACCACTAGCTCTGGTTCAGTAGTTACATAATGAGGAGAGCTGCTGGGATACCACTGGCTCTGGTTCAGTAGTTACATAATGAGGAGAGCTGCTGGGATACCACTGGCTCTGGTTCAGTAGTTACATAATGAGGAGAGCTGCTGAGATACCACTAGCCCTGGTTCAGTAGTTACATAATGAGGAGAGCTGCTGGGATACCACTAGCTCTGGTTCAGTAGTTACATAATGAGGAGAGCTGCTGAGATACCACTAGCTCTGGTTCAGGGCGGTAGTGCACGTTTCACTAACATTATCGAGGGAACACGTCTGCATGCACTAATGCCCTGGGATACCAGCAAGGGCTGCGTTCATGGACGGGACGCTGTGTGTCTGTCTGTCCACAACTGTTTGGAAATGTTGCACATCTTTGGAGTGACTAGGTTCCTGGGAGTGTGAAGGGAGAGGGGCTGGAGGTGTAGGTGGGTGTGTGTGTGTGTCTGTGTCTACTTAAAGCCTCCAGTCTCAGCCCCTCACAGCCTTAGCTGTGATCTGTAAGGGATCTGAGAGAGGGAGATCATTTCCATTTCGCTGTGTCATTTAAAAAAACAGAGGAACACCGAACGAATACAAACTTGTGTGTCTATGACTTGGCTAGCAGAAGAGAGAGAGAGAGAGAGAGAGAGAGAGAGAGAAAAGACAGAGAGAGAGAGAAGAGAGAGAGAAAAAAGACACAGAGACAAAGAGAGAGAGAGAGAGAGAGAGAGAAAAGACAGAGAGAGAGAGAGAGAGAGAGAGAGGGGGAGAGAGAAAAGACACAGAGAGAGAGAGAGGGAGAGAGAAAAGACAGAGAGAGAGAGAGAGAGAGAGAGAGAGACAGAGAGACAGAGAGAGAGAGGGAGAGAGAGAGTACTGTATAGGGGAAAATGAGGAAGACATGAACAAGTTTATTAAATGCATATACATTTTCATGTGGAGGGAGCAGATGAACAAAGAGAAAAGATAGAGAGAGAGAGAGAGAGAGAGAGAGAGAGAGAGAGAGAGAGAGAGAGAGAGAGAGAGGGGGAAATAGACGGTAGGGGGAAACAACAACAGATAAACATTGACCAAAATATCCTCAACTGAGTTGTAAATCCTTTAGTAACCGTTGTTAAGGTATTATGTATCATAGAGGAGTTCCTCCAATCACCTCTAATCCTGCTATTGTCCCTGGAAGCACTGTCTGATCTGCCAAGAGGAGACAGAGAGAAATCGACATTTCTCCTCACCTTGGGGTGTGTGTGTGTGGGTGTGTGTGGGTGTGTGTGGGTGTGTGTGCATGTGCGTGCGTGAATTGGTTGACAATGCATACACAAGCTACCAGCAATAAGTGATCCAATTAAACCGGATATCAGTATGTGTCTGTGTGATCAATAACGGGAGTGCTTCTCATTGGGTAGCCTATATACTAAGAAAAAGACAGTCTGTGTTGTTTCTTCTACGTAACAATTTCTTTCTTTAATGGACTTCTATGCCATTTGAGTGCAGCACCTCTACCAAGAGGTCTGGACCTCTATGGCACAGCTGGTGCATGATTGCTGGTTCAAGTCTCAGTGAGGCTGTTCCCCCAAAATCACTACTATACCTTAAACCCCTGATCAAAGTTTCCATAGAATATCCCACTTAATAACCAGAACAACAGACACTCAGTAACCACAGCAACCCACAAATATGAGGAAGCTGGCTTCTGCATGATAACGGGATAAAAAATACTTTCATAAACAGCATTATCGTTTCCTCTGTCTGCCCCTTATTTAAACTCTAAAAGTGTGTGTGTGTGCGTGCGCGCGCCTGCTTGTGTGTGTGTAGAAGGGAGCACCTTAAAAAAAAGAGTCTTATTGTGTCTGAATACAGCTTGATGAGGATCAGCCCACCAGCAGTCACTGGCTACATCCCAAATTACACCTTATTCCTCATATGGTGTATTGTTTCTGACCAGAGCCCTATGGAGGGAGGGAGAGAGAGAGACAGAGAGAGAGAGAGAGAGAGAGAGAGAGAGAGAGAGAGAGAGAGAGAGGGAGAGGGGGAGGGGGAGAGAGGGAGAGAGGGAGAGAGAGAGACAGACAGAGAGAGACAGAGAAAAAGAGAGAGACACCGAAAGAGAGAGAGAGACAGAGAGGGAGATAGAGGAATAGAGAAAGAAAGGCTCCAATAAATATCTTCATATAGAGTGAGGTAGAGAGGGGAAGAAGACAGACAGACAGACAGACAGACAGACAGACAGACAGACAGACAGACAGACAGACAGACAGACAGACAGACAGACAGACAGACAGACAGACAGACAGACAGACAGACAGACAGAGATAAATCCATAAGGTGAAGGGAAGCCAGAAAGACGGGGGTCTTATTTAAATGATGTGCTGGAGGTTTAAAAGCATTCTTTGTAGATAGGGGTTATCTGAACTTTCAGTCCCATAAAATAATAGAGGTAGGGCTTTATACTGCAGGCTAGTGTGGGACAGATACTGAGCTCCAATTACTTATAGTGCTAATGGATACCGGCAGTATGTTTATAGGTTGTGTGAGGAGTACACACACACTGACATGCACGCATGTGCACACACACTACACTCACCGACCAGTTTATTAGGTACACCATCCCGTTCACAAAAATTGATCGCTCCTACAGACAGTGAGTCTAGTGGAGAAAATGGCTTGATATATAAAGCAGGCAGACAGGCATTGAGGCATTCAGTTACTGTTCGATTGAATGTTACAATGGACAAAACTAGTGACCTAAGCAACTTTGGGTGTGGTTTGATCGTGGTGCCAGGCACGTCGGTGCCAGCGTCTCAGAAATGTCTGCCTTCCTGGGCTTTTCACGCACGACAGTCTAGGGTTTACCGAGAATTGTGTGTGGGAGTTAATGTAATGTAACTAGAGGCAGCGGATATGCTGAGCCACTAACGTAAACAATGAGTATATTGACCGGATAGAGAGGTGGGGGCAGATGATATGCTGAGCCACTAATGTAAACAATGAGTACATTGACCGGATAGAGAGGTGGGGGCAGATGATATGCTGAGCCACTAACGTAAACAATGAGTACATTGACCGGATAGAGAGGTGGGGGCAGCGGATATGCTGAGCCACTAATGTAAACAATGAGTACATTGACCGGATAGAGAGGTGGGGGCAGCGGATATGCTGAGCCACTAATGTAAACAATGAGTACATTGACCGGATAGAGAGGTGGGGGCAGATGATATGCTGAGCCACTAACGTAAACAATGAGTACATTGACTGGATAGAGAGGTGGGGGCAGATGATATGCTGAGCCACTAACGTAAACAATGAGTACATTGACCGGATAGAGAGGTGGGGGCAGATGATATGCTGAGCCACTAACGTAAACAATGAGTACATTGACTGGATAGAGAGGTGGGGGCTACTAAGGGCAGCTGATATGCTGAGCCACTAACGTAAACAATGAGTACATTGACCGGATAGAGAGGTGGGGGCTACTAGGGGCAGCTGATATGCTGAGCCACTAACGTAAACAATGAGTACATTGACCGGATAGAGAGGTGGGGGCATGCAATACAATTGCCATCTCTGAGTAGGACGTCATGCCAAAGATTGCATTAGCTGAGAACATAGATACATTTGTGCCTTCTGACGTACCAATGTCAGGAGGAAGCAGGAGGAAGGATGGTGGCAAATTGACCAACATGTGAACCATATGCAATAAATGTATTATTTGTTGTATGAGCTAGGGGTTTCTGCCGCCATTGTAATCCAAACCGGAACAGATGTGGGCGTTATCAGGCGTAAACAAGCAAGGAACTCGGGTTGGAAGATAATGGTGGCGGAAGAACTAAGGGGAGTAATTTCATTAACATAGGGGATGTATCCATATGCTGTATGTGTATAAAAGCAGAGCTGATGCTCAGGGAAGGCAGATGTTCTGCGGACCACCTCGGCTTTGCTACTCTGTATTAAAGCCTATATTGAATTCAAAAGTTCCTGTAAGAGTGTTATATTTTTGAAGCAATATTCTACGACAGGTGCGACAAACAAAAAATGTCTAGTCAGTGGCAGTCCCGTGGGCGAAAACAGCTCGTTGATGAGAGCAGTCGAAGAAGAATGGCAAGAATGGTGCAAGGTAACAGGCGGGCCACAAACAGACATAACGGAGCAGTGCAACAGTGGTGTGCAGAACGGCACCTCAGAACACACAACTCATCCCTCCTTGTCACTGATGGGCTACTACAGCAGACGACCACACCGTGTTCCACTACTATCAGCTAAAAACAACAAGAAGTGACTCCAATGGGCAGGCCGTCACCAACGCTGGACAATTGAGGAGTGGAGAAACATAGCCTGGAGAAACATAGCCTGGAGAAACATAGCCTGGAGAAACATAGCCTGGAGAAACATAGCCTGGAGAAACATAGCCTGGAGAAACATAGCCTGGAGAAACATAGCCTGGAACATGAGAGTTCAGTTTTCTGGTCAGTCCCCAGAACCTCCACCCTATAGAGCATCTGTGGGATGAGACGGAGTGGCCGTTAGCAACATGAATGTACCACCGTCCAATCTGCAGCGACTGCGTGATGTCATCGCATCAGCGTGGACCAACATCCCTGTGGAACGTTTCCGATACCTTGTAGAACGACCTGAAGAATTCAGGCTGTTCTGGAGGCAAAGGGGGATCCCACGCGGTGCTAGATGGATGTAGCTAATAAACTAGCCGGTGAATGTACACACAATATACACAGCCTCAGTGAAGACAGAGTAGGCAATCTCCATGAGAATTAATATTTAATGATGGGTCTGGTATACACTACATATACACAAGTATGTGGACACCCCTTCAAATGAATGGATTCGGCTATTTTAGCCACAACCATTGCTGACAGGTGTATAAAATCGAGTACACAGCAATGCAATCTCCATAGACAAACATTGGCCATACTGAAGAGCTCATTGACTTTCAACATGGCAACGTCATAGGATGCCACCTTTCCAACAAGTCAGTTTGTTACATTTCTGCCCTGCTAGAGTTGCCCCGGTCAACTGTTAGTGCTGTTATTGTGAAGTCTAGGAGCAACAACGGCTCAGCCGCAAAGTGGTAGGCCACACAAGCTCACAGAATGGGACCGCCGAGTGCTGAAGTGTGTAACGTGTAGAAATCGTCTGTCTTCAGTTGCAACACTCACTACCGAGATCCAAACTGCCTCTGGAAGCAATGTCAGCACAAGAACTGTTCATCGAGAGCATCATGAAATGGCAGAGCAGCTGCACACAAGCCTAAGATCACCATGCGGAATGCCAAGTGTTGGCTGGAGTGGTGTAAAGCTTGCCGCCATTGGATTCTGGAGCAGTAGAAACACGTTGTCTGGAGCGATGAATCACGCTTCCCCTTTTATGCAGTCTGACGGATTAATCTGGGTTTGGCGGATGACAGGAGAATGCTACCTGCCCGAATGCATAGTGCCGACTGTAAAGTTTGGTGGAGGAGGAATAATGGTCTGGGGATGTTTTTCATGGTTCGGACTAGGTCCCTTAATTCCAGGGAAGGAAAATCTTAACGCTACAGCATACAATGACATTCTAGACGATTCTGTGCTTCCAACTTTGTGGCAACAGTTTTGGGAAGGCCCTTTCCTGTTCCAACATTACAATGTACCGTGCACAAAACGAGGTCCATACAGAAATGGTTTGTTGAGATTGGTTTGGAAGAACTTGACTGGCCTGCACAGAGCCCTGATCTAAACCCGATCGAACACCTTTGGGTTGAATTGGAAGGCCGACTGCGAGCCAGGCCTAATCGCCAAACATCAGTGCCCAACCTCACTAATGCTCTTGTGGCTGAATGGAAGCAAGTCCCCGCAGCAATGTTCCAACACCTAGTGGAAATCCTTCCCGGAAGAGTGGAGGCTGTTAAAGCAGCAAAGGGGAGACCAACTCCTTATTAATGCCCATGATTTTGGAATGAGATGTTCGACAAGCAGGCGTCCACATACTTTTGGCCATGCAGTGTGTCTAATATAGTCATACAGGTAGAGTCCCAAATGGCCCCCTATTCCCTACATAGAGCACTACTTTTGACCAGAGTAGTGCACTCTGGGGCTCTGCATAAATACTCATCTGATAATGTGCTGTCACTGTAAAGTGGCGACGCAGGCATCCGCGTGTGTGTGTGTGTGTGTGTGTAATATACTGTCCAATATCTGACCGCCCACAGCATTAGTCTGGGCTACAGAAGAAGCACAAATACACATTGAGACCCTTTGGGTTCCACCCTCTGAATGACACACACACACAATGTCTCAACTGTCTCAAGGTTTAAAAATCCTTCTTTAACCTGTCTCCTCCCCTTCATCTACACTGATTGAAGTGGATTTAACAGGTGGCATCAATAAGGGATGATATCTTTCAGCTGGATTCACCTGGTCAGTCTATACTCAGTGTATCTATATATTACACTGTCAAGTCCTTCTCCTTTAACAGGATGGTGTTTCTGCCCCTGTATTAAAGTCCAGGCTGTATGCTCTATTCCCCAAACTGGCAACCTAATGGGACTGCCATGGGTCAGCCAGACAGGCTCTATTAGCCAGTAAGGAACAGAAACATGAAAAGAGATGATCAGGGTAGAGGTGGGTACGGAAGAGACTCATTTAGGTCTAGGCTGCATCCCAAATGGTATAGTGCACTACTTTTGATTGGACCCTGGTCAACAGTAGTGCACTGCATAGGGAATAGGGTGCCATTTGGGATAAAATCCTGGTAATAACACTGTCATAACTTAGAGTAGGATGAAGGTACCTCCTAAGACTTTGATCTAAGGTCAGTTTTATATTCACCACCCTATTGGCTAAGGACAGGATATGGTGGAGGATAAAACTGATCCTAGATCTGTGCCTAAGGGCAACGTCTACCCTGAGCATCATTACATCTGATAACGCACATCCCATCGCTAAATGGCCATTGACTACAGTCTCTCATCACACAGCCTGAGGTACATTAGGAATGACTGGGAGGGAATGAGAGAAGAGAGGAGGATGGACATGTCTAAGAAAGAGAGATAGATGGAGTGGTGTAGA
>NW_021822528.1:0-24231 GCF_901001165.1 Salmo trutta
TTTGACATCTGACACAGCGGCTGGATTAACAAGAAGTTAAGCTTTTAACTGATGTATGACACTTGTATTTTCATGAATGTTAAATATGACTATTTCTGTCATTTGAATTTCACGCTCTGCAATTTCCCCCGGAAGGTGTCGAGATGGGACGCTAGTGTCCCACTGATCCGCAAGAAGTTTTAATAGACAGCATGCCAGGGCGGATTGCAGAGGTCTTGAAAAAGAAGGGTCAACACTGCAAATATTGACTCTTTGCATCAACTTCATGTAATTGTCAATAAAAGCATTTGACACTTATGAAATGCTTGTAATTACACTTCAGTTTTCCATAGTAACATCTGACAAAAATATCTAAAGACACTGAAGCAACAAACTTTGTGGAAATTAATATTTGTGCTTTCTCAAAACTTTTGGCCACGACTGTACACACGCCTGATATCAGCTGACAGTAGGGTAGGGCTGGTCCTGTATGGGACTGTACCCAAATCCTACCCACGCAGACTAACCCCAGACTCTAACCTCAGACTCTAACCCCAGACATGAGTCAGCTAATTACACCAGTAACTCCCACTCTCAGACACTCCAGGGCTCTGTCCAAATAGAACCCTCACTCTCAGTCACTCCAGGGCTCTGTCCAAATAGAACCCTCACTCTCAGTCACTCCAGGGCTCTGTCCCAAATAGAACCCTCACTCTCAGTCACTCCAGAGCTCTGTCCCAAATAGAACCCTCACTCTCAGTCACTCCAGAGCTCTGTCCCAAATAGAACCCTCACTCTCAGTCACTCCAAGGCTCTGTCCCAAATAGAACCCTCACTCTCAGACACTCCAGGGCTCTGTCCTCACTCTGTCACTCCAGGGCTCTGTCCTCACTCTCAGTCACTCCAGGGATCTGTTCTCACTCTGTTACTCCAGGGCTCTGTCCTCACTCTCAGTCACTCCAAGGATCTGTTCTCACTCTCAGTTACTCCAGGGCTCTGTCCTCACTCTGTCACTCCAGGGATCTGTCCTCACTCTCAGTCACTCCAGGGCTCTGTCCTCACTCTCAGTCACTCCAGGGATCTGTTCTCACTCTGTTACTCCAGGGCTCTGTCCTCACTCTCAGTCACTCCAAGGATCTGTTCTCACTCTCAGTTACTCCAGGGCTCTGTCCTCACTCTGTCACTCCAGGGATCTGTCCTCACTCTCAGTCACTCCAGGGCTCTGTCCTCACTCAGTTACTCCAGGGATCTGTTCTCACTCTCAGTCACTCCAGGGCTCTGTCCCAAATGGAACCTTATTCACTATAATGCTCTACTTTTACAATACTGACTGTCATTATAACTACATAATTACAGTGTTGTTAAGGGAACGAGTGTGTGTGTGTGTGTGTGTGTGTGTGTGTGTGTGTGTGTGTGTGTGTGTGTGTGTGTGTGTGTGAACTCTGGGTGTCAGCAGAAGCACTAAGATCTGTCTCACTGTCCAACACTTTGTCTGCGTATGTCTCATATGCACACACAGAGAGAGGGACACACACACACACACACACACACACACACACACACACACACACAAACAGGGTTATGATCGATATCAGTGAAAGGTCCTTGTTGTTCTACTCTGAGCCTAATCAGGCTGAGCCACTAAGAAGCATGCAGTGTCTGTGTGTGTGTGTTGCAGTGTGTGTGTGTCTGTGTGGAACAGAGCTGCTGTTGTCTAGGGAAAACAACAGGGTCATTTTACGTAACAACGCTTTAATCTCCTAGTTACCTTTTTACTGCTCTGTGTTCTGATTATCTACGACCGGTTCTGTCTGGCTGGGGCTGCCCTCTCTCTGTGTGTACAGGGCTGGTCTTGCACCGTGTGTATGAATATACAATGTGTTCTGTGTGTGTGGTGTGGCCAGTGGGTAACTTGAGGACACTCTGAGAGAACAGTAATAACCCGTGTGTGGGGTGTCTGTCTGAACATGTCTATTTTTTTTACACTGTCTCTATGCACACTGACAGGACTCTACACACGGACAGGACTCTACACACGGACAGGACTCTACACACGGACAGGACTCTACACACGGACAGGACTCTACACACTGACAGGACTCTACACACTGACAGGATTCTACACACTGACAGGACTCTACACACTGACAGGACTCTAAACACGGACAGGACTCTACACACGGACAGGACTCTACACACGGACAGTACTCTACACACTGTCAGGACTCTACACACTGAGAGGACTCTACACACTGACAGGACTCTACACACTGACAGGGCTCTACACACTGACGGGACTCTACACACTGACAGGACTCTACACACTGACAGGACTCTACACACTGACAGGACTCTACACACTGACAGGATTCTACACACTGACAGGACCCTACACGCTGACAGGACTCTACACGCTGACAGGACTCTACATGCTGACAGGACTCTACACGCTGACAGGACTCTACATGCTGACAGGACTCTACACACTGACAGGACCCTACACACTGACAGGACTCTACACACGGACAGGACTCTACACACGGCCAGGACTCTACACACTGACACACTGACAGGACTCTACACACTGACAGGACTCTACACGCTGTCAGGACTCTACACGCTGACAGGACTCTACACACTGACAGGACTCTACACACTGACAGGACTCTACACACTGACACGACTCTACACGCTGACAGGACTCTACACACTGACACGACTCTACACACTGACAGGACTCTACACACTGACAGGACTCTACACACTGACAGGACTCTACACACTGACAGGACTCTACACACTGACAGGACCCTACACACTGACAGGGACTCTACACACTGACAGGACTCTACACACTGACAGGACTCTACACACTGACAGGACTCTACACACTGACAGGACTCTACACACTGACAGGACCCTACACACTGACAGGACTCTACACACTGACAGGACTCTACACACTGACAGGATTCTACACACTGACAGGACTCTACACACTATATACAATATACAATGTGAGCAAATGAGGTGCGATAAGGGAGGTAAAGGCAAAAAAGGCCATGGTGGCAAAGTAAATACGATATAGCAATTAAAACACTGGAATGGTAGATTTGTAGTGGAAGAAAGTGCAAAGTAGAAATAGAAATAATGGGGTGCAAAGGAGCAAAATAAATAAATAAATTAATAAATACAGTAGGGGAAGAGGTAGTTGTTTGGGCTAAATTATAGATGGGCTATGTACAGGTGCAGTGATCTGTGAGCTGCTCTGACAGCTGGTGCTTAAAGCTAGTGAGGGAGATAAGCGTTTCCAGTTTCAGAGATTTTTGTAGTTCGTTTCAGTCATTGGCAGCAGAGAACTGGAAAGCGAGGCGGCCGAAGGAGGAATTGGCTTTGGGGGTGACCAGAGAGATATACCTGCTGGATTTCGTGCTACAGGTGGGTGCTGCTATGGTGACCGGCGAGCTGAGATAAAGGGGGACTTTACCTAGCAGGGTCTTGTAGATGACCTGGAGCCAATGTGTTTGGTGACGATTATGAAGCGAGGGCCAGCCAACGAGAGCGTACAGGTCGCAGTGGTGGGTAGTATATGAGGCTTTGGTGACAAAACAGATAGCACTGTGATAGACCTCATCCAATTTATTGAGTAGGGTATTGGAGGCTATTTTGTAAATGACATCGCCAAAGTCGAGGATCAGTAGGATGGTCAGTTTTACGAGGGTATGTTTGGCAGCATGAGTGAAGGATGCTTTGTTGCGAAATAGGAAGCCAATTCTAGACTTAACTTTGGATTGGAGATGTTTGATGTGAGTCTGGAAGGAGAGTTTACAGTCTAACCAGACACCTAGGTATTTGTAGTTGTCCACATATTCTAAGTCAGAACCGTCCAGAGTAGTGATGCTGGACGGGCGGGCAGGTGCATGCAGCGATCGGTTGAAGAGCATGCATTTAGTTTTACTTGTATTTAAGAGCAGTTGGAGGCCACGGAAGGAGAGTTGTATGGCATTGAAGCTCGTCTGGAGGGTTGTTAACACAGTGTCCAAAGAAGGGCCAGAAGTATACAGAATGGTGTCGTCTGCGTAGAGGTGTATCAGAGACTCACCAGCAGCAAGAGCGACATCATTGATGTATACAGAGAAAAGAGTTGGCCCAAGAATTGAACCCTGTGGTACCCCCATAGAGACTGCCAGTGGTCCGGACAACAGGCCCTCCGATTTGACACACTGAACTCTATCAGAGTAGTTGGTGAACCAGGCGAGGCAGTCATTTGAGAAACCAACCAACAATATAGCTTCTTACTTTCTCCTGTTATTATTTTTATTCTACCTTGTTATTTTTAGTACTACATTGTTGGTGTCAGAGTTAGTAAGAAAAAGGCATTTGACTGTACTTGTGCAGGTGATGTTAAAACTTCAACTTGTATGGTTGAATGTGTACTGTGTATATGAGGCTGTGTCAGAGTGGCTGGTGCAACATTCACTAACCAGCTTCCCATTGTCCTCCCCCTCTCCTTAACCCTCCTCTCTCTCTCCTTAACCCTCCTCTCTCTCTCCTTACCCCTCCTCTCTCTCTCCTTACCCCTCCTCTCTCTCTCTCCTTACCCCCCCCTCTCTCTCCCCTTACCCCCCTCTCTCCTTACCCCTCCTCTCTCTCTCCTTACCCCCCTCTCTCTCCCCTTAGCCCCCCTCTCTCCTTACCCCTCCTCTCATCCCCCCCTCTCCTTACCCCTCCCCTCTCTCTCTCCTTACCCCCCCTCTCTCTCTCCTTACCCCCCTCTCTCTCCTTACCCCCCCTCTCTCTCTCCTTACCCCCCCTCTCTCCTCTCCTTACCCCCCCCTCTCTCTCTCCTTACCCCCCTCTCGCTCTCCTTACCCCCCTCTCTCTCTCTCCTTACCCCCCCTCTCTCTCTCTCCTTACCCCCCTCTCTCTCTCTCTCCTTACCCCTCCTCTCATCCCCCCTCTCCTTGCCCCCTCCTCTCTCTCTCTCTCCTTACCCTTCCTCTCTCTCTCCTTACCCCCCCTCTCTCTCTCCTTACCCCCCCTCTCTCTCTCTCTCCTTACCCCTCTCTCTCTCTCTCCTTACCCTCTCTCTCTCTCCTTACCCCCCCTCTCTCTCTCTCTCTCTCTCCTTACCCTCTCTCTCTCTCCTTACCCTCTCTCTCTCTCCTTACCCCCCTCTCTCTCTCTCTCCTTACCCTCTCTCTCTCTCTCTCCTTACCCCCCCTCTCTCTCTCTCTCCTTACCCTCTCTCTCTCTCTCCTTACCCCCCTCTCTCTCTCTCTCTCCTTACCCCCCCTCTCTCTCTCCTTACCCCCCCTCTCTCTTTCTCCTTACCCCCCCTCTCTCTCTCTCCTTACCCCCCCTCTCTCTCTCCTTACCCCCCTCTCTCTCTCCTTACCCCCCCTCTCTCTTACCCCCCCTCTCTCTTTCTCCTTACCCCCCTCTCTCTCTCTCCTTACCCCCCCTCTATCTCCATTCTACTCCCCCCTCCATTGTCCTCCCCACTCATTTCCCCCCCATCTCCATTCTCCTCCCCCCTCTCCATTCTACTCCTCCCCCCCTCCATTCTCCTCCCCCCCTCTCTCCATTCTACTCCTCCCCCCTCCTTCTCCCCGCTCTCTCCATTCTCCCTCTATACTCCTCAATCTCAATTCTATACTCCTCGTCACCTTCTCAAACCCCATTTCTGATCCAATTGGTTTTGAGGAGACGAGGAGAGAGGACGTGAGGAGAATGAGATCTTCACAAAGACTGGTCACTAACCCCCCTCTCTTACCCATCCTCATCCTCCACTTCTCCCTCTCCTGTGCCAGATGGATTGAACAGTATCTACTGTTAGTGAAGAGGTCAGACAGTCCTTCCCCTCCCCCTTTCAACTCTCCATCTTTAACCTCCATTAGAAAATGGACATCTCAAAACAAAAACAAAAGTAAAACTTTAAAAAATAATCAGAACAAAGAGACTGAGGTTTGGTCATTGAGATAAACACCTAGTTCATCTTCTCTTTATTCCTACAGCTGTACAGAGCTCTCTCTCTCTCTCTCACACACACAGTCATCATTAGAAAATATACAAACTACAAATGAAACGTTTAGGTCTACATCGCGACGCATTGGATATAACAAAACACTGATAATACAGTGGTATGATATAAAAAAATGATATCATTCATCATCTTCCTCCTCCTCTTCATCGCTGATGACGTATTTCTTTGCCTTCTTGGGTTCCACCTCCTCCTCGTCATCCTCCTCAGCCTTCCTCTTCCCTGAACTCTCCCCTTCCTACAGAGAGAAGAGAGAGGGGGGAGAAAGAGGGAGGGGGGAGAGAGACAGGAAAAATGTGATTTGACTCACTTCAGATCTGCCTCAAAGTGCTTTTTACCTGAACTAGATTCCTATATGTAGTGATTCACACTGTCTTCTGCTGGTAGATCATAGGACTGCACCCTCTGTCACAACTCATCTCTCCATTCTCTCACTGTACTAACACCTGTGTGTGTGTGTGTGTGTGTGTGTGTGTGTGTGTGTGTGTGTGTGTGTGTGTGTGTGTCTCACCTCATCAGAGTCTAGTTTCTTGGCCTTGAGCAGTCTCTGGGCTTTATCATCATCAGAACCCTCATCACTGTCAGACGAGTAGATCCTAGCACGCTCCTCTATATGGAGGGAGGAGAGGGACGGAAGAGAGGAGGGGGACGGAGCAGAGGAGGAGAGGACGGAGCAGAGGAGGGGAGGACGGAGCAGAGGAGGGGGGGACGGAGCAGAGGAGGGGGGGACGGAGCAGAGGAGGAGGGGACGGAGCAGAGGAGGGGGACGGAGCAGAGGAGGGGGGGACGGAGCAGAGGAGGAGGGGACGGAGCAGAGGAGGAGGGGACGGAGCAGAGGAGGGGGACGGAGCAGAGGAGGGGGGGACGGAGCAGAGGAGGAGGGGACGGAGCAGAGGAGGGGACGGAGCAGAGGAGGAGGGGGACGGAGCAGAGGAGGGGGGGACGGAGCAGAGGAGGAGGGGACGGAGCAGAGGAAGAGGGGACGGCGCAGGGGAGGAGGGGACGGAGCAGAGGAGGGGGGGACGGAGCAGAGGAGGGGGGGACGGAGCAGAGGAGGGGGGGACGGAGCAGAGGGAGGGGGGGGACGGAGCAGAGGAGGGGGACGGAGCAGAGGAGGGGGACGAAGTAGAGGAGGGGGGGACGGAGCAGAGGAGGGGACGGAGCAGAGGAGGAGGGGGACGGAGCAGAGGAGGGGGGTGGACGGAGCAGAGGAGGAGGGGACGGAGCAGAGGGAAGAGGGGCGGCGCAGGGGAGGAGGGGACGGAGCAGAGGAGGAGGGGACGGAGCAGAGGAGGGGGGGACGGAGCAGAGGAGGGGGGGACGGAGCAGAGGAGGGGGGCGGAGCAGAGGAGGGGGGCGGAGCAGAGGAGGGGGACGGAGCAGAGGAGGGGGACGGAGCAGAGGAGGGGGACGGAGCAGAGGAGGGGGACGGAGCAGAGGAGGGGGACGGAAGAGAGGAGGGGGACGGAAGAGAGGAGGGGGAGACGGTGTAGAGAAAGGGAGAGAACGCATTAACATGAGCAAATACAAACACTTTCGCTGTCTCCTCAGCCCTTGTATTTGACCTGGATGTGTCTCTGTTTAGATATGGTGTGTGTCCTCACCCCTCAGTCCTCCTCCTCCTCCTCCTCCTTTGTATTTGCTCTTGATGGCGGCCAGGCTGACCGACTCGTCCCCCTCCTCATCGTCGTCATAGCGATCAGGCTCCAGGTAACCGGCGCTCAGACCTCGTTGGTGCTGCTTCTCTCTCATCCGCCGCTGTTGGCCCTCACGGCGGATAGACGCACGCAGACGCTCCTCCTCTTTCTGTAGGGGGAGGGAGAGAGGAAGGGAGGAGCAGGAGGAGAGACGGGTCAACATTTTAACCCCTCAAATGAGAAGGTGTCGTCCTGTCTATTTGAAATGTTCTGAGAAAACATAGGAGACTGTAAATCAGCAATAGAAGCCCAGTCAGTGCTTCTAGTAACAACAGAAAGTCTGTCTCGTCTACAGACTAGTTATTATACTGAACAAAAATATAAAACGCAACATGTAAAGTGTTGGTCCCATGTTTTTAATGAGCTGATATAAATGATTAAAGAAATGTTCCATAAGCACAAAAAGCTTATTTCGCTCAAATGTTGTCCACAAATTTGTTTACATCCCTGTTAGTGAGAATTTCTCCTTTGCCAAGATAATCCATCAAACTGACAAGTGTGGAATATCAAGAAGCTGATTAAACAGCATGATCATTACTCAGGTGCACCTTGTGCTGGGGCCAATAAAAGGCCACTCTAAAATGTGCAGTTTTGTCACACAACACAATGCCACAGATGTCTCAAGTTTTGAGGGATCGGGCAATAGGCATGCTGACTGCAGGAATGTCCAGATAACTTTATGTTCATTTCTCTACCATAAAGCACCTCCGTAACATCGTTTTAGAGAATTCTGAGATCAGCCACCCGGACAGCTGATGAAACTGTGGGATCATCTGAGACCAGCCACCCGGACAGCTGATGAAACTGTGGGATCATCTGAGACCAGCCACCCAGACAGCTGATGAAACTGTGGGATCATCTGAGACCAGCCACCCAGACAGCTGATGAAACTGTGGGATCATCTGAGATCAGCCACCCGGACAGCTGATGAAACTGTGGGATCATCTGAGATCAGCCACCCAGACAGCTGATTAAACTGTGGGTTTGCACAACTGAAGAATTTCTGCACAAACTGTCAGAAACCATCTCAGGGAAGCTCATCTGTGTGCTCGTCGTCCTCACCAGGGTCTTGACCTGACTGCAGTTCTGTGTTGTAACCAACTTCAGTGGGTAAATACTCACCTTTGATGGCAACAGGCACACTGGAGAAGTTTCAACTGTACCGGGCAGAAGGCGTTGTGTGGGCGAGCGTTGTCAACGTTATGAACAGAGTGCCCCATGATGGCGGTGGGGTTATGGTATGGGCAGGCATGAGTTACAGACAACGAACCTAATTGCATTTTATCAATGGAAATTTGAATGCACAGAGATACTGTGACCAGATCCTGAGGCCCATTGTCATGCCATTCATCCACTGCCATCACCTCATGTTTCAGCATGATAAAGCACTGCCCCATGTTGCAAGGATCTGTACACAATTCCTGGAAGCTGAAAATGTCCCAGTTCTTCCATGGCCTGCATACTCACCAGACATGTCACCCATTGAGCATGTTTGGGATGCTCTGGATCAACGTATAGAACAGCGTGTTCCAGTTCCCGCCAATATCCAGCAACTCTGCACAGCCATTGAAGAGGATTGGGACAACATTCCACAGGCCACAATCAACAGCCGGATCAACTCTATGTGAAGGAGATGTGTCACGCTGCATGAGGCTAATGGTGGTCACACCAGATACTGACTGGTTTTCTTTATCTAAGGTATCTGTGAACAACAGATGCATATCTGTATTCCCAGTCATGTCAAATCCATAGATCAAGGCCTAATGAATGTATTTTCATTGACTGATTTATTTATATGAACTGTAACTCAGTAAAATCTTTTAAATGGTTGCATTTTTGCGTTAATATTTTTGTTGAGTGTAGTTCTGCCAACATTACACCCCACATCTCTTAACCTTATTACATGACATCCTATATGAACCACACAGTCCGGTGTGTGTTACCTTGATCATCTCGTTGCGTTGAGACTCAGGGTCTCGTCCAGCCATGGGCAGTATTCTAATCTTCTGGGTCTTAGAGCAGCGGTCAGCCAGAGAGAGGGTCATCTTCCTGTGGGTGGCGCTGTCTGTTGAGTGGGGTCTGGAGAGAGAACACACAATAATAGCTTTATATCTCAAATCAGATATTCATGTTTATTCCTTCAGACTGAAAGAGGAACAGACTCTCAGAATTCTGTACTAAAACAAGTCCCGTTCTATTCTAATAACGTACAAAAACAAGTCCCGTTCTATTCTAATAACGTACAAAAACAAGTCCCGTTCTATTCTAATAACGTACAAAAACAAGTCCCGTTCTATTCTAATAACGTACAAAAACAAGTCCCGTTCTATTCTAATAACGTACAAAAACAAGTCCCGTTCTATTCTAATAACGTACAAAAACAAGTCCCGTTCTATTCTAGTACTGTACCAAAACAAGTCCCGTTCTATTCTAGTACTGTACCAAAACAAGTCCCGTTCTATTCTAATACTGTACCAAAACAAGTCCCGTTCTATTCTAATACTGTACCAAAAACAAGTCCCGTTCTATTCTAATACTGTACCAAAACAAGTCCCGTTCTATTCTAATACTGTACCAAAACAAGTCCCGTTCTATTCTAATACTGTACCAAAACAAGTCCCGTTCTATTCTAATACTGTACCAAAACAAGTCCCGTTCTATTCTAATACTGTACCAAAACAAGTCCCGTTCTATTCTAATACTGTACCAAAACAAGTCCCGTTCTATTCTAATACTGTACCAAAACAAGTCCCGTTCTATTCTAATACTGTACCAAAACAAGTCCCATTCTATTCTAATACTGTACCAAAACAAGTCCCGTTCTATTCTAATACTGTACCAAACAAGTCCCGTTCTATTCTAATACTGTACCAAAACAAGTCCCGTTCTATTCTAATACTGTACCAAAACAAGTCCCGTTCTATTCTAATACTGTACCAAAACAAGTCCCGTTCTATTCTAATACTGTACCAAAACAAGTCCCGTTCTATTCGAATACTGTACCAAAACAAGTCCCGTTCTATTCTAATACTGTACCAAAACAAGTCCCGTTCTATTCTAATACTGTACCAAAACAAGTCCCGTTCTATTCTAATACTGTACCAAAACAAGTCCCGTTCTATTCTAATACTGTACCAAAACAAGTCCCATTCTATTCTAATAACGTACCAAAAGAAGTCCCGTTCTATTCTAATAACGTACCAAAACAAGTCCCGTTCTATTCTAATACTGTACCAAAACAAGTCCCGTTCTATTCTAATATTTCCATTTCCATTTTAGTCATTTAGCAGACGCTCTTATCCAGAGCAACTTACAGTAGTGAATGCATAAATTTTTTTCCATACTGGTCCCCCATGGGAATCGAACCTACAACCCTTGCGTTGCAAACACCATGCTCTACCAACTGAGCCACACGATTTCCAAAACAAGCCCGTTCTATTCTAATACTTTTACTGTAAGCAGCTTGGCTAAAGGTAGACAGTAACCCACTCTGTTCTGATCTCTCAGATAAGACGTGTTTGGACGGAGCTCAGCTTAGATACTGTGTTGTTGTTCACTATTCCATCTGGACGGAGCTCAGCTTAGATACTGTGTTGTTGTTCACTATTCCATCTGGATGGAGCTCAGCTTAGATACTGTGTTGTTGTTGTTCACTATTCCATCTGGACGGAGCTCAGCTTAGATACTGTGTTGTTGTTGTTCACTATTCCATCTGGACGGAGCTCAGCTTAGATACTGTTGTTGTTGTTGTTCACTATTCCATCTGGACGGAGCTCAGCTTAGATACTGTGTTGTTGTTGTTCACTATTCCATCTGGACGGAGCTCAGCTTAGATACTGTGTTGTTGTTGTTCACTATTCCATCTGGACGGAGCTCAGCTTAGATACTGTGTTGTTGTTCACTATTCCATCTGGACGGAGCTCAGCTTAGATACTGTGTTGTTCACTATTCCATCTGGACGGAGCTCAGCTTAGATACTGTGTTGTTGTTCACTATTCCATCTGGA
Source organism: Salmo trutta (assembly GCF_901001165.1). Taxonomy (NCBI): domain Eukaryota; kingdom Metazoa; phylum Chordata; class Actinopteri; order Salmoniformes; family Salmonidae; genus Salmo; species Salmo trutta. The sequence continues at coordinate 11,726 of NW_021822528.1, forward strand.
CGGAGCTTAGCTTAGATACTGTGTTGTTATTCACTATTCCATCTGGACGGAGCTCAGCTTAGATACTGTGTTGTTATTCACTAGTCCATCTGGACGGAGCTCAGCTTAGATACTGTGTTGTTGTTCACTAGTCCATCTGGACGGAGCTCAGCTTAGATACTGTGTTGTTGTTCACTATTCCATCTGGACGGAGCTCAGCTTAGATACTGTGTTGTTGTTCACTATTCCATCTGGACGGAGCTCAGCTTAGATACTGTGTTGTTGTTCACTATTCCATCTGGACGGAACTCAGCTTAGATACTGTGTTGTTCACTATTCCATCTGGACGGAGCTCAGCTTAGATACTGTGTTGTTCACTATTCCATCTGGACGGAGCTCAGCTTAGATACTGTGTTGTTGTCACTAGTCCATCTGGACGGAGCTCAGCTTAGATACTGTGTTGTTGTTCACTATTCCATCTGGACGGAGCTCAGCTTAGATACTGTGTTGTTATTCACTATTCCATCTGGACGGAGCTCAGCTTAGATACTGTGTTGTTATTCACTATTCCATCTGGACGGAGCTCAGCTTAGACACTGTGTTGTTATTCACTATTCCATCTGGACGGAGCTCAGCTTAGACACTGTGTTGTTATTCACTATTCCATCTGGACGGAGCTCAGCTTAGATACTGTGTTGTTCACTAGTCCATCTGGACGGAAGGTGTTCCTGTATCGGTGCATGATGCCTTTCAGAGCTTTGGGTTGGGGCTCAGACAAAGGGCAAGGTGTGTGTGTGTGTGTGTGTATAGACAGTGTTACCTGAAGGTGAGTTTGGTCTTGAACACAGCCTGTCCCTGTAGTCCAGTCCCTTGTCTGATGAACAGGTGGTTGTGGTCTCCTTGTAGAGGAGCTTTATACACATCAAACACCTCGTTACCCAGGTGGAGAGACATGCTGTGGAGACAGAACACATCAAACACCTCGTTACCCAGGTGGAGAGACATGCTGTGGAGACAGAACACATCAAACACCTCGTTACCCAGGTGGAGAGACATGCTGTGGAGACAGAACACATCAAACACCTCGTTACCCAGGTGGAGAGACATGCTGTGGAGACAGAACACATCCACAGATACATACACACGTAAACACACATTTCCCATGGTCAAATCAATGTATTAATAATTCATTCAAGCACAATCATCAGGAGTCCAGCGTTACTCCTCTTCATCAGGAGTCCAGTGTTACTCCTCTTCATCAGGAGTCCAGTGTTACTCCTCTTCATCAGGAGTCCAGGGTTACTCCTCTTCATCAGGAGTCCAGCGTTACTCCTCTTCATCAGGAGTCCAGCGTTACTCCTCTTCATCAGGAGTCCAGTGTTACTCCTCTTCATCAGCTGTCCAGCGTTACTCCTCTTCATCAGGAGTCCAGCGTTACTCCTCTTCATCAGCTGTCCAGCGTTACTCCTCTTCATCAGGAGTCCAGTGTTACTCCTCTTCATCAGGAGTCCAGTGTTACTCCTCTTCATCAGGAGTCCAGTGTTACTCCTCTTCATCAGCTGTCCAGCGTTACTCCTCTTCATCAGCTGTCCAGTGTTACTCCTCTTCATCTAGCCCTCTGAGGATCTTGTGGTTGTGTGTGTGTGTGTGTGTGTGTGTGTGTGTATGCTGACCTGCCGTCAGACCACTTGACGATGCGGGCGTTACTCTCTCTGCTCTCGTTCCCCTCCTCGTCTTTCTTGGCTCTCCACCGGATAGTATTCTCCACCTGAACACAGAACACCGTCACATCACACACACACACAACACTGTCCCATCACACACAACACACAACACCGTCCCATCACACACAACACCGTCCCATCACACACACACACACACACACACAACACTGTCACACACAACACCGTCCCATCACACACAACACACACAACACCGTCCCATCACACACAACACCGTCCCATCACACACAACACACACAACACCGTCCCATCACACACAACACACACACACACAACACCGTCCCATCACACACAACACACACACACACACAACACCGTCCCATCACACACAACACTGTCACATCACACACACACAACACTGTCACATCACACACACACAACACTGTCACATCACACACAACACTGTCACATCACACACAACACTGTCACATCACACACAACACTGTCACATCACACACAACACTGTCACATCACACACACACAACACTGTCACATCACACACACAACACCGTCCCATCACACACAACACCGTCCCATCACACACACACAACACCGTCACATCACACACACACACACCACCGTCCCATCACACACACACACACCACCGTCCCATCACACACAACACACACACACACACACACAACACCGTCCCATCACACACAACACCGTCCCATCACACACAACACCGTCCCATCACACACAACACCGTCCCATCACACACAACACCGTCCCATCACACACACACACACACAACACTGTCACATCACACACACACACAACACTGTCACATCACACACACACACAACACTGTCACATCACACACACACAACACTGTCACATCACACACACAACACTGTCACATCACACACACACACACAACACTGTCACATCACTGTCACATCACGCACACAACACTGTCACATCACACACACACAACACTGTCACATCACTGTCACATCACACACACAACACCGTCCCATCACACACGGTGCAGGAACTGAGCACACACACCTTCAGTTTGAGCCTGGTCCGTCCCTCTTCATCCAACATCTCCTCATCCTCAAACTCATCTTCATAGTACTGGGAGTCAAAGGGTCTGAACAGAGAGGAACACACACATCACATCATACACACAGTTCAGAGTGAAGACACTGCTTCTACCTATCCAGACCCTTCAGATCTGAAAACATGGAATGGTCAGGGTCAGGGAGGGGGGGACAGGAAGTGAACTGGGACCAGCTGGGGTGAGTCTAACCTGGGCTCAACAGAGAGGAAGTTGGGTAGTTTGACGAAGTAGAGGTCTGATCCTAGATCAGTGCTGACTTTAGGAATCTCCACCTCGATACGAGTCTCTGGGACGGGCTCCTCCTCAGCCTGCTCCCCTTCCATACCATCCTCTTGGTCCTGGGGAGAGAAACACACACAGACATGCTTCATTATTAGTTCTCTAACATGCAGAGGTAAAGTATGTGTCACCAGGGGTTGTCCTGGAGTGGGGGGGTAAAGTATGTCTCACCAGGGGTTGTCCTGGGGTGGGGGGGTAAAGTATGTCTCACCAGGGGTTGTCCTGGGGTGGGGGGGTAAAGTATGTCCTCACCAGGGGTTGTCCTGGAGTGGGGGGGGTAAAGTATGTCTCACCAGGGGTTGTCCTGGAGTGGGGGGTAAAGTATGTCTCACCAGGGGTTGTCCTGGAGTGGGGGGGTTAAAGTATGTCTCACCAGGGGTTGTCCTGGAGTGGGGGGTAAAGTATGTCTCACCAGGGGTTGTCCTGGAGTGGAGTGGGGGGTAAAGTATGTCTCCACCAGGGGTTGTCCTGGAGTGGGGGGTAAAGTATGGTCTCACCAGGGGTTGTCCTGGAGTGGGGGGGTAAAGTATGGTCTCACCAGGGGTTTGTCCTGGAGTGGGGGGGTAAGTATGTCTCACCAGGGGTTGTCCTGGAGTGGGGGGGGGTAAAGTATGTCTCACCAGGGGTTGTCCTGGAGTGGGGGGGTAAGTATGTCTCACCAGGGGTTGTCCTGGAGTGGGGGGGTAAAGTATGTCTCACCAGGGGTTGTCCTGGAGTGGGGGGTAAAGTATGTCTCACCAGGGGTTGTCCTGGAGGGGGGGTAAAGTATGTCTCACCAGGGGTTGTCCTGGAGTGGGGGGGGGTAAAGTATGTCTCACCAGGGGTTATCCTGGAGTGGGGGGGGGGGGTAAAGTATGTCTCACCAGGGGTTGTCCTGGAGTGGGGGGGGAGGTAAAGTATGTCTCACCAGGGGTTGTCCTGGAGTGGAGGGGGGGGTAAAGTATGTATCACCAGGGGTTGTCCGGAGTGGAGGGGGGGGTAAAGTATGTATCACCAGGGGTTATCCTGGAGTGGGGGGGGAAAGTATGTCTCACCAGGGGTTGTCCTGGAGTGGGGGGGTAAAGTATGTGTCACCAGGGGTTGTCCTGGAGTGGGGGGGGGTAAAGTATGTCTCACCAGGGGTTGTCCTGGAGTGGGGGGTAAAGTATGTGTCACCAGGGGTTGTCCTGGAGTGGGGGGGTAAAGTATGTCTCACCAGGGTTGTCCTGGAGTGGGGGGTAAAGTATGTCTCACCAGGGGTTGTCCTGGAGTGGGGGGTAAAGTATGTCTCACCAGGGGTTGTCCTGGAGTGGGGGGGTAAAGTATGTCTCACCAGGGGTTGTCCTGGAGTGGAGTGGGGGGTAAAGTATGTGTCACCAGGGGTTGTCCTGGAGTGGAGTGGGGGGTAAAGTATGTCTCACCAGGGGTTGTCCTGGAGTGGGGGGGTAAAGTATGTCTCACCAGGGGTTGTCCTGGAGTGGGGGGGTAAAGTATGTCTCACCAGGGGTTGTCCTGGAGTGGGGGGTAAAGTATGTCTCACCAGGGGTTGTCCTGGAGTGGGGGGGTAAAGTATGTGTCACCAGGGGTTGTCCTGGATTGGGGGGGTAAAGTATGTCTCACCAGGGGTTGTCCTGGAGTGGGGGGGTAAAGTGTCTCACCAGGGGTTGTCCTGGAGTGGGGGGTAAAGTATGTCACCAGGGGTTGTCCTGGAGTGGGGGGTAAAGTATGTCTCACCAGGGTGTTGTCTGGAGTGGGGGGGTAAAGTATGTCTCACAGGGGTTGTCCTGGAGTGGGGGGGTAAAGTATGTCTCAACCAGGGGTTGTCCTGGAGTGGGGGGGGTAAAGTATGTCTCACCAGGGGTTGTCCTGGAGTGGGGGGGTAAAGTATGTCTCACCAGGGGTTGTCCTGGAGTGGGGGGTTTCTCAGCATCACTGTCTGATGAGATGTCGTCTGCCTCTCCAAACAGGTCGTCTGCTGCTGGCTTCTTACCTGAGGAAGAGATAGAGAGATGAGTCCTGACCCCTAACCTTTGACAGGTAGGAGTTGAACATGGAGGGATTATACCCTGACTCCCCCGCCTCCTTCTCAAAGTGCATCGGAGTAGGCTTGGGTGGTATCCAGACTGTCATACCGACCTTGTGCCATCCTGGGATATTCAGTAATACCGGCACAGAACACAAGGGGCGCCATTATCACACCCCACTAAGCCTCTGCAATATGGAGGTTACCAATGCTAATAAGCACATGTGAAATCCCATAGTGAATGCTAGCTAAATGCTAACGAGCGCATTGCGGACATTTTATAGTCTCTGACAAACTATTTGCAGAACAGACATCTCAGCTCATAACGTTATAAAAGTAACTCAAAAATGCTACATGCACAAAACAAATACTAGACAGCAAGGGGGATTCTCCTGATCCAGGAGGGGATTCTCTGCTGTTACCAAGCAACGCTTGATTTTGGAAGAAAATAACCACTTAGCTAGATACCTAGCTACTAAATTAGCAAACCAAATGCACAACTGCAGAGCATTTAGCACCTTTTAGACAGTCCACTTAATAGTGATGAGATATTTAGCTATCAAATGTGTGTAACTACATTTCCTGGCTCATGATGCACAACAGTGAGTGACTCAAGGCTCCGGTCTCACCACATAACTGGGGACTACCGATAAGCTTCATAATGTAAAATAATGTGACAGGAGATAAAGCAGATCACCAAACGTATTGCACAAGTTGACTGCAGGTACTGTATTTCATAACATAAAAAGTAGCTACAAATATTCTAATTGATTAAATAAATGAGATAGTTACAACGGTATTGCAAATCCATCTTGTGGCTATTTCCAAATACCCCAGTACACGGTATATATCAGGGTTCCTCAAATGGCGGCCCACAGGCCAAATGGTTTTTATTTGGCCCCCCAAGTTGAGCAATGTTATTTTTTTTAACATAAAAGACTAAATACACCAGGAAATCAGCTCCAAGTGATTTTAATTTTGGAAAATCAGTTCCAAAGTATTCCCATGCATTAGACATACAAATGTAAGCAGGTTTGAAATGATTATGTTTTAGTCAAATATTATATCTGTTTGAGATTTTTGTGGTCAATTTGCAGTCTACAAATGATTTGTAATTATGTTCCGGACCCCTGCCGGAAGACCCACTCAATATTTTTTTTTCCTAAAAACATTGGCCCGCGGCTGAATCTAGTTGATGATCCCTGGTATATATGATATATACTGGCCAAGCCTACACCGGGAGGAACCTTGGATCTTCTCCTCTAGTATGCGTTGAGGAGACCACATATAGGACTCTTCAGATAAGTTTTCCAGAATTCCCGGTTGGAAGACTCCCGGGTTCAGGCGGGGATAAGCAGGAAATCCGGAATCCTCCAACCAGGATTTCTGGAAAACCAAGGATTTTTGGGAAAGTTATTGTTGCAACCAGCCTTCAGATCTAGGTTTACCTTTTCCCTTTTTCTTGGCTCCAACGTCGCTGTCAGAGTCTGAGGCAGAAGCCGCCATCTTCTTCTTGGCTCCAACATCGCTGTCAGAGTCTGAGGCAGAAGCCGCCATCTTCTTCTTGGCTCCAACGTCGCTGTCAGAGTCTGAGGCAGACGCCGCCATCTTCTTCTTGGCTCCAACGTCGCTGTCAGAGTCTGAGGCAGACGCCATTTTCTTCTTGGCTCCAACATCGCTGTCAGAGTCTGAGGCAGACGCCATCTTCTTGTTCTTCCGTCCGACGAAGTCATCCTCGCTGTCACTGCCCTTCGCAGACTCTGAAGGACACACATCATTTAATTATTAGAATTCTCCTGTAGACTTCCAGTCATTGCTCAAACAAAGATTTAAGATCATTTTACTGGTTAATTGCACACAAGGTCCAATCGAAATGTTACTTCCCTTTTAACCCAACCCCCCTCTGAAAAGACACATATACACACAGTGCATTCTGAAAGTTTTCAGACCCCTTGACTTTTTACACATTTTGTTACGTTACAGTCTTATTCTAAAATTGATTAAATTATTTTGAAAGGATTGTATCGAGGTACAGATCTGGGGAAGGGTACCAAAAACATTTCTTAAGTATTTAAGGTCCCCAAGAACACAGTGGCCTCCATCATTCTTAAATGGAAGAAGTTTGGAACCACCAAGACTCTTCCTAGAGCTGGCCACCCGGACAAACTGAGCAGTCGGGGGAGAAGGGCCTTGGTCAGGGAGGTGACCAAGAACCCAATGGTCACTCTGGCAGAGCTCCAGAGTTCCTCTGTGGAGATTGGAGAACCTTCCATAAGGACAACCAACTCTACAGCACTTCACCAATCAGGCCCTTATGGTAGAGTAACCAGACAGAAGCCACTCCTCAGTAAAAGGCACATGACAGCCCACTTGGAGTTGGCCAAAAGGCACCTAAAGGACATTCAGACCATGAGAAACAATATTCTCTGGTTTGATGAAACCAAGATTGAACTCTTTGGCCTGAATGCCAAGTGTCCCGTCTGGATGAAACCTGTCATCATCCCTACGGTGAAGCATGGTGGTGGCAGCATCATGCTGTGGGGATGTCTTTCAGCGGCAGGGACTGGGAGACTAGTCAGGATCGAGGGAAAGATGAATGGAGCAAAGTACAGAGAATCCCTTGATGAAAACCTGCTCCAAAGTGCTCAGGACCTCAGCCTGGGGCGAAGGTTCACCTTCCAACAGGACAACGACCCTAAGCACACAGCCAAGACAACGCAGGAGTGACTTCGGGACAAGTCTCTGAATGTCTTTGAGGGGCCCAGCCAGAGCCCGGACTTGAACCCGATCCAACATCTCTGGAGAGACCTGAAAAAAGTGTGCAGCGATGCTCTCCTTCCAACCTGACAGAGCTTGATAGGATCTGCAGAGAACAATGGGAGAAACTCCCCAAATACAGGTGTGACAAGCTTGTAGCGTCATACCCAAGAAGACTCATGGCTGTAATTGCTGCTAACGGTGCTTCCACAAAGTACTGAGTAAAGGGTGTGAATACTTATGTAAATGTGATATTTCAGTTTTTGCTTTGTCATTATGGGATATTGCGCGTAGATTGATGACGGAAAATGATTTAATCCATTTTAGAATAAGGCTGTAACGTAACAAAATGTGGAAAAAGCCAAGGGGTCTGGATACTTTCAGAATGCACTGTATAGAGGTTTTTTAGAGGTAAGGGGGCTGCCAGACTGGGTTCCCAGGGAGCTGCTGTTGTGGGGGGGTAAGTGCCTTGTTCAAGGGCACAGCAGCAAACAATGGCATATAGGATGTGATACAACAATATCATATTGATAAAGCCTGATAGAGTAGCGGTACATTAATACAATAGTAAAGCAGATGTTGCTGAAGGTTGCAACAGTTTTCTTTTCAAACTTCAAGGCTGATCTAGTGAGTGGCTAGAGGAAGGTCCTTCAGACCACACACACACACACTTTCTTCAATACCTGACTTCTTCCTGCTCCTGTGCCCCGCCCCGCCCTCATCAGAAATCTCTCGCTCTTCGTCCGATTGGTGCCGCTTCTTCTCCTCCTCATCTTCTGATTGGTCACTCTTAGCCCCTCCTCCCCACTTTTCATCATCTGATTGGTTCTCCTTGCCTGACCCCTCCCCATCTGAGTGGGGGGTTCCGGGCCCTGAGCGGGGGGTGCCGGGCCCTGAGCGGGGGGTGCCGGGGTCTGACAGGGGGGTGCCGGGGTCTGACAGGGGGGTGCCGGGGTCTGACAGGGGGGTGCCGGGAACAGACTGGGGGGTGCCGGGAACAGATTGGGGGGCCGAGTGGGGGGTGCCGGGCGCCGAATGGGGGGTGCCGGGAGCCGAATGGTTTGTGCCGGGGTCGCTATGGATACTGGCGGGAAAACAAGTTATTATGCATTACGTACATTCCAATGAAATTTGTTTTCACTCAAAGTGCTTTTAATACCAGGTGAAAAAGCACTAGCCTATATAAAACCATTCCATAATCATTCCTCCTCACCTCTTCTCAGAGCGAGCACTGCCCCTCCCAGACCTGGGGCTCCCCGCCCCCGATACTGGACTGCCTGCCTCTGACCTTCGATCTCCATCTTCCTCCTCTTCCTCCCGGTGCCCTCTCTCCGACCCACTGTGCTGCTCCGCGTCTGACTGGTCATTGTCCTCGGGCTCCGAGTGCATGCTGGCGTCCGACTGGTTTCCTGAGTGTTCTGACAGGTTTGATTGGTTGTCGCTGTGTCGACTATGGCGTTCCTCTTCACTGTCATCCCCAAACAGCTCCTGGTTCATAGAGTTATACCATGTCATTATTGAGGCTAAGAGTGTTTCCTGTGTGTGTATGTACTGAAACAACTGGACCTCACCTTGGTGTTGGGCTTTCCCCCGTCTTGTCCATCATCATCTCTCCCGCTGTCGCTGCCGGAGGCGTTACTATGGGAACGGGACCTGGGCATCTCCGGCTCAGATTCAGAACCTGAACCAGAGCCAGACGCCACTGCTGAGACCACTGCGCACACACACACACACACACACACACACACACACTGTCATGTTAGCTTTCAGCAGAGGGGAAATGTACATGCATGTGAAATAAACACAAATACCAACGTTAGCTACGCACGTACGCCCTACGGAGAGCTTGGTTGGTTAGCTAGCTAACGTTAATGTGCTGGACCAAGTATGTACTGGCTATTTTGGTTCTGGTTAGGTTGTTGATGGATATTCTCAAAGGTCCTCTTTACTAACGTTAGCTACTTGTTAGCTACTTAACGTTAGCTTAGCTAGCTAGCATCAGCCAACCGGCCTTAGCTAGATCACATTAGCTAGCTTGCTAGCTGTAACTGCATGAAGCTATTCATCTAGCGTATCTTTAGACGTATTTAGCTAACTTTTCTGAACAGCATTTTGATGGCTAACTTCACCTCTTTGTTCGTTGTCACTGTCCCCATCACTCCCGAACAGTTCGTCCATGTCCGCCATTTCTTTGGTTGAAGACGAACCGGAAGTGATAGATTAGCGCTTTTGCAGATGTAGTTTCCCAGTTCAGCACCACACAGAAATGCACGATTAACTGCGTTGAGTCTCCACCTGGTGGCGGCAGATGAGCGCTATGAAATAAGGTGCATGTAAACATGCATCAGATTAATACGTTCATGGGAATCATTGTGTTATTTTATCATTTAACCCTTACCAAAAAGATTGCCGTTTTGAAACTGCAATAAAAGTGCAGTATCTGCAGTCGACTGTGGTATTTTGGACGCAGTAATTGCAGAATAACTGCAGTTATACAAATTGATGGAAAGAGGTGTTGGGGAAAAACATACATTATAAAATCCATATACACAAACAACAAGCGTGTGGTTAAAATTGACTTCTTTCCACAGGGCTGTGGAGTGAGACAGGGACGCAGCTTGAGCCCCACCCTCTTCAACATATATATAAATGAATTGGCGAGGGCACTAGAACAGTCTGCAGCACCTGGCCTCACCCTACTAGAATCTGAAGTCAAATGTTTGCTGATGATCTGGTGCTTCTGTCCCGAACCAAGGAAGGCCTACACCAGCACCTAGACATTCTGCACAGATTCTGTCAGACCTGGGCCATGACAGTAAATCTCAGTAAGACCAAAATAATGGTGGTCCAAAAAAGGTCCCGGTTTCCAGGACCACAAATACAAATTCCTTATAGTCACCGTTGCCCTAGAGCACACAAAAAACTATACATACCTCGGCCTAAACATCAGCGTCACAGGTTACTTCTACAAAGCCGTGAACGAGCTGAGAGACAAGGCAAGAAGAGTCTTCTACGCCATCAAAAGGAAAATAAAATTTGACACACCAGGATTGGCAAAAAATACTTGAAACAGTTATAGAACCCATTGCCCTTTACGGTTGTGAGGTCTGGGGTCCGCTCACCAACCAAGAATTCACAAAATGGGACAAAGACCTCCAAAAATATCCTCTGTGTACAACGTAAAACACCAAATAATGCATGCAGAGCAGAATTAGGCCGATACCCGCTAATGATCAAAATCCAGAAAAGAGCTGTTAAATTCTACAACCACCTAAAGGAAGTGATTCCCAAACCTTCCATAAAAAAGCCATCACCTACAGAGAAGAGTCCCCTAAGCAAGCTGGTCCCGGGGCTCTGTTCACAAACACAAACAGACCCCCAGAACAGCATCACAATTACACCCAACCAAATCATGTGAAAACAAAAACTTGCCACATTGGAAAGAATTAACAAAAAAACTGAGCAAACTAGAATGCTATTTGGCCCTAAGCAGAGAGTACACAGTGGCAGAATACCTGACCACTGTGACTGACCTAAACTTAAGGAAAACTTTGACTATGTACAGACTCAGTGAGCATAGCCTTGCTATTGAGAAAGGTCGCTGTAGGCAGACCTGGCTCTCAAGAGAAGACAGGCTATGTGCACACTGCCCCCAAAATGAGGTGGAAACTGAGCTGCACTTCCTAACCTCCTGCCAAATGTATGACCATATTAGAGACACATATTTCCCTCAGATTACAGCCTCACAAAGAATTTGAAAATAAATATAATTTTGATATACTATTGTGGTAAACCGTGGGGTGTTGGGTTGAGCGTGCAGAGATTAACACAGAGACAGGGAGGTTCTAGTCAGCAAATGCGACTTTACTAGGCAATAAAATAAACATAACAACGACGTCGCGTAGGTTTGTCTCGGTCCTTCTTCTCAGCTTCTGCTCTGTGTTGGTCTCTCTCTGTTCTTTCTCACGGTGTGTCACAGTGCTCCTTTTATGTGGCCTCCACGGTTGGTTGGCACTTTCCCCTAATTACCTCTACTTGGAGCCATCCGTGTCGGGGTGCCCAGCCCGTGTACTCCCAGCAGAGGGAGCCAACATCACAGCACGTACCTCCCCTCTATTATCAAGTAGACCTCCCGGGATGCCACACTATCTATTGGGTGAAATACCACAATGTGCCATCACAGCAGCAAGATTTGTGACCTGTTGCCACAAGAAAAGGGCAACCAGTGAAGAACAAACACCATTGTAAATACTTATGTTTATTTATTTTCCCTTTTGGACTTTAACTATTTGCACATCGTTACAACACTGTATATAGGCATAATATGACATTTGAAATGTCTCTATTCCTTTCGAACTTTTGTTTATTATCTATTTCACTTGCTTTGGCATTGTAAACATATGTTTCTCGTGCCAATACAGCCCTTTGAATTGAATTAAGAGAGAGAGGGAGAGAGAGAGAGAGAGAGAGAGAGAGAGAGCGAGAGAGAGAGAGAGAGAGAGAGAGAGAGAAAGGGAGGGGAGGGAGGGAGGGAGAGAACAAACTACTTATGTGATGCCAGGTGGGAGGGAGAGCGAAAGAGAGAGAGAGAGAGGGAGAGAGAGAGAGAGAGAGAGAGAGAGGGGGGAGGGAGGGAAGAGCGGGAGAGAGAGAGAGAGAAGATGAGAGAGAGAGAGATATA
>NW_021822529.1:0-24097 GCF_901001165.1 Salmo trutta
AAAAAAAGGTAAAAATCTGTTGTTCTGCCCCCTGAACAAGGCAGTTAACCCACTGTTCCCCGGTAGGCGTCGTTGTAAATAAGAATTTTGTTCTTAACTGACTTGTCTAGTTAAATAAAGGTAAAACGTTTTTTTTTTTTTAATAATTAGGACGCAAGACATATTTCATAAGACCTGCCAGGAAATCTCTAGAGAGATGTTTGTAGCTAAAACATTGTTATCATGTTCATCACTGATGAATTTGTCAACCCTGCATTCCAAAAAAAAACAATTTGTTATTAATTTTCCAATACATAGATTAATACATATTCCATGGGCTTCCTCTTTCTAAACTGAGAGTTTGGTGGAAACAGTCCAAATCCAGATCTATTATCTGAATGAGTCTGACCTAGTGAAAATGGTTTCTCGTAATACACTTCTTTTTTTGTTTTATAAATGTTTCTCGTAATTCGTAAAGTGAACTTTTGTTTTGGCCAGTTAAATACTATTCCTTGATTAGACCGATTTAAGTCTTTAGCCAAAGAGACTGGACTACAGACTACATACCATACAAAGGTTGCATCCCTTATGGCACCCTCTTCCCTATATAGTGCACTACTTTAGACCAGAGCCCTATGGCACCCTCTTCCCTATATAGTGCACTACTTTAGACCAGAGCCCTATGGCACCCTATTCCCTATATAGTGCACTACTTTAGACCAGAGTCCTATGGCACCCTATTCCCTATATAGTGCACTACTTTAGACCAGAGCCCTATGGCACCCTATTCACTATATAGTCCACTACTTTAGACCAGAGCCCTATGACACCCTATTCCCTATATAGTGCACTACTTTAGACCAGAGACCTATGGGCACATACAGTATATAGGGAATAGGGTTTATTTGGGACTAGCGTCATGGTTACCCCTAATAGACCTATTAGTTACATTAAGGACCATTAACAAAGTCAAACGTCATCTAAAGAGTATGGACGGAGTGGCTGTTTGGATCCCACACCACACACACACACACACACACACACACACACACACACACACACACACACACACACACACACACATGCACCCACGCGCACACAACCTACATCATAAGGGCTGAAAATGTCAAAGGTTGTTGCAAGGACACTTAAGGAAACAAAAGCACCTTCTCTGCTCAGTCAGGCTGAAACAGAACAGTACCTTCTGCTCAGTCAGGCTGAAACAGAGCAGAACCTTCTGCTCAGTCAGGCTGTCCATAACAGCTGAAACAGAACAGTACCTTCTAGCTAGTCAGGCTGTCCATAACAGCTGAAACAGAACAGTACCTTCTGCTCAGTCAGGCTGAAACAGAGCAGAACCTTCTGCTCAGTCAGGCTGTCCATAACAGCTGAAACAGAACAGTACCTTCTGCTCAGTCAGGCTGAAACAGAGCAGAACCTTCTGCTCAGTCAGGCTGTCCATAACAGCTGAAACAGAACAGTACCTTCTGCTCAGTCAGGCTGAAACAGAGCAGAACCTTCTGCTCAGTCAGGCTGTCCATAACAGCTGAAACAGAACAGTACCTTCTGCTCAGTCAGGCTGAAACAGAGCAGAACCTTCTGCTCAGTCAGGCTGTCCATAACAACTGAAACAGAGCAGTACCTTCTGCTCAGTCAGGCTGTCCATAATGGCTGAAACAGAGCAGTACCTTCTGCTCAGTCAGGCTGTCCATAATGGCTGAAACAGAGCAGTACCTTCTGCTCAGTCAGGCTGAAACAGAGCAGTACCTTCAGAACAGTGCCTTCTGCTCAGTCAGGCTGTCCATAATGGCTGAAACAGAGCAGTACCTTCTGCTCAGTCAGGCTGTCCATAACAGCTGAAACAGAACAGTACCTTCTGCTCAGTCAGGCTGTCCATAACAGCTGAAACAGAGCAGTACCTTCTGCTCAGTCAGGCTGTCCATAACAGCTGAAACAGAACAGTACCTTCTAGCTAGTCAGGCTGAAACAGAGCAGAACCTTCTGCTCAGTCAGGCTGTCCATAACAGCTAAAACAGAACAGTACCTTCTGCTCAGTCAGGCTGTCCATAATGGCTGAAACAGAGCAGTACCTTCTGCTCAGTCAGGCTGTCCATAATGGCTGAAACAGAGCAGTACCTTCTGCTCAGTCAGGCTGTCCATAATGGCTGAAACAGAGCAGTACCTTCTGCTCAGTCAGGCTGTCCATAACGACTGAAACAGAGCAGTACCTTCAGAACAGTGCCTTCTGCTCAGTCAGGCTGTCCATAATGGCTGAAACAGAGCAGTACCTTCTGCTCAGTCAGGCTGTCCATAACGGCTGAAACAGAGCAGTACCTTCTGCTCAGTCAGGCTGTCCATAATGGCTGAAACAGAGCAGTACCTTCTGCTCAGTCAGGCTGAAACAGAGCAGTACCTTCAGAACAGTGCCTTCTGCTCAGTCAGGCTGTCCATAATGGCTGAAACAGAGCAGTACCTTCTGCTCAGTCAGGCTGTCCATAACGGCAGAAACAGAGCAGTACCTTCTGCTCAGTCAGGCTGTCCATAACGGCTGAAACAGAGCAGTACCTTCTGCTCAGTCAGGCTGTCCATAACAACTGAAACAGAGCAGTACCTTCTGCTCAGTCAGGCTGTCCATAACAGCTGAAACAGAGCAGTACCTTCTGCTCAGTCAGGCTGTCCATAACAGCTGAAACAGAGCAGTACCTTCTGCTCAGTCAGGCTGAAACAGAGCAGTACCTTCTGCTCAGTCAGGCTGTCGATAACGACTGAAACAGAGCAGTACCTTCTGCTCAGTCAGGCTGTCCATAACAGCTGAAACAGAGCAGTACCTTCTGCTCAGTCAGGCTGTCCATAACGACTGAAACAGAGCAGTACCTTCTGCTCAGTCAGGCTGAAACAGAGCAGTACCTTCTGCTCAGTCAGGCTGTCCATAACGACTGAAACAGAGCAGTACCTTCTGCTCAGTCAGGCTGAAACAGAGCAGTACCTTCTGCTCAGTCAGGCTGTCCATAACGACTGAAACAGAGCAGTACCTTCTAGCCAGTCATTTTGCTCTAGTTTTAGGCTGGCCTGCAATCTGAAGGCCATAAGCCTATGTAGGTGGCCCAGACTGCCAACCTGCGTCTGGATCCCAGGCTGACTAGGAGTGACATGAAGGGCTGCTATTTAAGGAGCTGGTCAGAAAAGGCTCAACGTAACAATCCAATGAGCAGGCCACGTTCAAAATCAGCACCTCCCTCTGGACTCCCCGACAACAACAATGTATTGATTGTTCGCACACATGCCCCCCCCCCCCCCCCCCCCCCACACACACACACACACACACACGCACACACACACACGCACACACACACACAATGCCACAGTCTTCGTCGTCTGACGAGGAGGAATCATCGGACCAAAACGCAGCGTGTTTAGTGTTCATGTTTATTTTAATAACTGAACACTAAAACAAAAATAACAAAGAGAATACTGACAACAGTTCCATCAGGTACAAAACACTAAACAGAAATTAACTACCCACAAAAACCCTGTGGGAAAAGGCTGGCTCCCAATCAGAGACAACGATAGACAGCTGTCCCTGATTGAGAGCCATACCCGGCCAAAACAAAGAAATACAACGAAACATAGAAAACGGAAAATAGAATGCCCACCCTAGTCACACCCTGGCCTAACCAAAATAGAGAACAAAAACCTCTCTATGGTCAGGGCGTGACACACACACACACACACACACACACACACACACACACACACACACACACACACACACACACACACACCACACACACACACACACACACACACACACACACTCACACACACACACACACACACCTGTTTGATCACCTGTGCCTTGTTCGAACCATGATTCGGAGGTATGTAATCTCTCCCAGGCAGTGTTGAATCTTCCTGACCCTGTCAGGTCTGTTAACATGTGAACTGCTAAACACACATCAGGGGGACAGTCCTAACGTTCTCTGGTCCAATGGGATCCTTATTCCTACAGGGTTCTGGTCAAAAGTAGTTTGGGGTGCAGCCTCGTTCTCCTTGAGGAGCACGAGAGAAAAAAATGCATTATCAGTTAACATTATTAGTCAACGTTATCGGTCGACATTATCAGTCTACGTTATCAGTCAACGTTATCGTCAACATTATCAGCCACCGTCGTCGATCAACATTATCAGTCCACATTATCAGTCCACATTATCATTCCACATTATCAGTCCACATTATCAGTCCACATTATCAGTCCACAAAGCATTCAAAACAGTAATATGATGATGGGTCAGTAAGTGGACCTGCAACTAACCAGGTATTGAAGCCAAGTCTTCCATATTAAAGACAACATTAACTCTCTGAGTTAAAGCTTTTATGTTAGACATGTCTCAGACAAGGTTACGACTACTGAAATCACAGTAGGAAAAGAGGAGGAGAGACAGAGAAGAGAGGAGAAGAGGAGAGGAGAGGAACAAAGAGTAGGAAAGAAGAAGAGAGGAAGAGAAGGGACAGAGATGAGAAGAGAAGAAGAGAGGAGGAGAGAGGAGGAGAGAAGAAGAGGAGAAGAGAGGAGGAGAGGAGAGGATGAGATAAGAAGAGAAGAGAGGAGGAGAGGGACAGAGAGGAGAGAAGAAGAGAGGATGTGATAAGGAGATGAGAAGAGAGGAAAAGAAAGAACTCAAAAAAAGAAGAAGAGAGGAGGAGAGAAGGAGAGAAGGAAAGGAGAGGAGAAGGAATTGCCACATAGGGAGTGATGAGATCAGCTCCACACGCAGCTGTCTAGTAATGAGAAGCAGGTGGGGTTTGGTTAGGACAATAATATGAAAAGTTTGGTTAGGACAATAACATGATGGGTTTGGTTAGGACAATAACATGAAGGGTTTGGTTAGGACAATAACCTTTCAATATCAAAGACTTTCTTCTTTTTGTTTCAGTGTCTTCTTCGTTCTCTCTCCTAATCACATCTGTCTGCCTGTATCACTTTATCCCCACCCAGCTAGTACAATTGGTTCCTTGGAAGTTGTGGGAATGTATGATATTGGTTTAACATTGGTTGTGGTAACGAAGCCATTTGTTTCCTGAGCAGTAAAACTGAACGATTTTTAAACGTTTTGAGAACAGAAGTGAACATTTTGTCTCTTCAGAGAACATTTATTTGTAGGTTGCAAGGAGGTTCTGAGAACGTTTATTTCTAGGTTGCAGAAAGGTTCTGAGAACGTTTATTTCTAGGTTGCAGAAAGGTTCTGAGAACGTTTATTTTTAGGTTGCAGAAAGGTTCTGAGAACGTTTATTTTTAGGTTGCAGGAAGGTTCTGAGAATGTTTATTTGTAGGTTGCAGAAAGGTTCTGAGAACGTTGTACTCTGGTTCTTTGAAAGGTTTCCTGGGAGGTTTTATTAATACTCTGAGAACGGAAAATATAGTTTTTTTGGTGTGTGTTTTGAATAACCATCACTTTCAATAAGACTTTTAATAACACTGCTGGTTTATTTTTGGGGTTAACGTTTATGAACTCTAAGCACAGATAGGATACATGGGAATTCATTTCCTTAGGCATTAATCATACAAACACATTTCATGCAAAAACATGTATTTTGTTATTGTGACACAGCATCAGTGAGATTCACACCTATACTCTTCTGTTCTCTATCCATGCAATTAATTCCACTGTGCCAACAGGATGGACCTAGCATGCTAAATCTAGCTAGTTATCTTGTATCTGTATTGCAATTGTTGGGCTGGAAGCAGGGTAAGTGTGTGCAGGGCATTTTAGTACAGCTGTAGCAGTCAGGCAATAACAAGCTACAGGACATTAATTAATTCATGTTTTAACCTATTTTCTGGTATTTGTCTTTCAGCATAAACTTGCTCTCTGCCACAAGTACAAGGAGATGATCGAGAGTGAACAAGCAACACTTCAGGTATTTAATGTCTTGTCTATTTTAGTCTGCTTTCCTCCTTTACAGCTGTAATGTTCTGGAGCCTGGTGTTGTTGTGACCAAGGAGCTTTTCACTCAGATCGGAACCAAGTTTCAGCTGTTGTGCCCGCGGACTGGACACAACCCGGCAAACATAAACATGTTTGAGAAGACCAGGACTTTTTTGAAAAAACGAAAAGGACAGAACAGAAATATGCTCTTACGTTTAGATTCCTTTGTTCATATCTTAACATGGCCTGAACCAAACTTACTTCAAGGATGTTATGAAATAGGTCTAGAGAGTTGTTTTTTTCCCCTTTTATGTGTTTGTGTCTTTTAAGGTTTTTCTTAATTGTAGGCACTACCATTAGAAGTTAATATTAACTTGAAATTAAATAAAAAAGTGTTTAATTGTTGAAATCGTTTCTTATTTATTTAAGCACTGCCTCACTTCTTTAGTACACAGCTACTGTCACATGTGTTCCCAAGATAAATTCTTTAAGAGACGGGTGGGTCTAAGGCTTTATATGTGTGAACGATGTTTAAACGGGCGTAAACAAAGAACAACACTTATCTTTATTACACAACAATAAACCATGTAATACTGTAAATGCTTTGCCTTGTGCGGTAACCTGGTGAGATAACGTTCAGAGAATCCGTTTCGGCAATTCGGTGAAGGTATTCCGTTTCTAAATACGTCTCTCCAGGATTAACGCAGACGCAAGTGGGAAAAATCAAAGCAAACATTTTTGAATGCCTTTTCTCCTAAATGGGATTCTACGTTTATCAACTGTTAAAGCTGCATTACCTTTCACACGTTTCCCCAACTGTAGTGATTGATGTAATTCAGAAGCTCTGAGTCTGTACTTTTATCCAATGTAAAAAAACTTAAAAAAAAAAAAAAAAAACACAATTTAAAATGTTGCAACATAAGACTGAAAAGAGACGGTGGGTCACATTTGACAACATGACTTTAAATAGAAACCATGTAGGAACCGTTACGCTGAAGTACAGGGTAGTTACTTGCGCTTGGCAGCGACAACCCTACTGCTATTCCCCACACTTTATTTATTAGTCCATTTCCTCTCAGTTCTGCCAGTGTAATCACACGTTACAAATCTCGCCTGCTTGTGTCTTTTGAACATTAATTATATGAGGCTATGTATTTTTTTTTTCAGACATTCACGAGCAGTTTTTTACAATAAGTCATAGAAATAAGCATTGAATACTTAATGTTCCCAGGAAATCAAATATACATTTTGGACATTTAGTATTATGCACATGCTAAATGCATCCTATTTTGTCTATGTAGAGTAAAATGATGAGGGAGAATCTTCAATTAATAGGCAGAAACCACCTGAATATTGATCTTAATTAGATTTTTAATTGAAGGTTTGGTGATTTTAGATAAATAATTTGTTATAACGAACATTTTTGACACCCCCCCCCCCCCCCCCCCATCACTTAGGAAACATAGATTGGAGTCCTGGAGAGGCAAGGCAGGATTTTCTTCCAAGCCCTATTTTGAAGAGATAGTTCAACTAAATTACTAAACGTTTTGTGTCCTTACCTTGAAAGCAGTGTTATGAACAAGGAAACTGTAATCTATGATTTGGTTACCCACCGTCATCAACCATTAATAGTAGTGTTTCCTGTTCAGGAGCCTTGGTTTAGTGGTAATACACACTGACACGTGTCACATGCACCTTTCCACCTGATAACAGGGATCAATCTCTGCCCTCCAAGCTTCCCACAGTTTCTCCCATTAGCCTTGTCTCCCTATCTCATTTCATTACTGTCTGAATAGTGTCAAACCACCTAAAAAAAAAAAAAAACATGTTTAAAAACAATATAAAATATCAATATATGATGATAGATTTCACTCCCCCCCCCCCCCACAAAACCCACATAGTAACAAAGTCGTCCAATTTTGAGTGTTTTTTTTTAATAATAATGTTCAAAACATCCTGAATACACCTGACCTGGGTTTTTTATTTTATAGTTTTCCATCAGAGGCCTTAGTCAAGTCAAAATACGTTGAATTGCAAGAAATCGAGCTTTAAAACAGTAAAATGTTCCCCGATCTAAGGGTTGGGCTTGGGGCCAATTCAATTCTTCAAAAGTTGGCAGCCCTGGAAATGGTATGTTGATACTGTAATTCCCACCTGAAAAATTTTGTTTCTTAACATTTTTGGAACAATTTGATGTTTAATGTTAAAGGGACAGATGGATATATACTGGGGGAGGGGTGGTCCAAAAATATCTATGTAATTGTAAATGTATTTATGTAAAAAAAAAAATTGGGACTACAATGAAAATAAGTCCCCAACTTTATTGCGTAATCTGGATCACAATTGTTTTTTGTTTTTTTTGGGGGGGGGGGGGTTGACAAATAAAATCAATCAATCAATCCAAACTGTGCAGTGGCCAATTGATGAATGGAAAGACACATCTGTACAAAACATCAAAACGTTATTGACATTCAGAGATTGTCAAGTCAAGCCTTAGATACTGGGTAGGGATGGATGTATACAGTTGAAGTTAGAAGTTTACATACACCTTAGCCAAATACATTTAAACTCAGTTTTTCACAATTCCTGACATTTAATCAGAGTACAAATTCCCTGCCTTAAGTCAGTTAGGATCACCACTTTATTTTAAGAATGTGAAATGTCAAATGATAGTAGAGATAATGATTTATTTCAGCTTTTATTTCTTTCATCACATTCCCAGTGGGTCAGAAGTTTACATACACTCAATTAGTATTTGGCAGCATTGCCTTTACATTGTTTAACTTGGGTCAAACGTTTCGGGTAGCCTTCCACAAGCTTCCCACAATAAGTTGGCAGAATTTTGTCCCATTCCTCCTGACAGAGCTGGTGTAACTGAGTCAGGTTTGTAGACCCTCCTTGCTCGCACACACTTTTTCAGTTCTGCCCACACATTCTCTATAGATTTGAGGTCAGGGCTTTGTGATGGCCACTCCAATACCTTGACTTTGTTGTCCTTAAGCCATTTTGCCACAACTTTGAAGTATGCTTGGGGTCATTGTCCATTTGGAAGACCCATTTGAGACCAAGCATAACTTCTTGACTGATGTCTTGAGATGTTTGCTTCAAAATATCCACATAACTTTACTGCCTCATGATGCCATCTATTTTGTGAAGTGCACCAGTCCCTCCTGCAGCAAAGCACCCTCACAACATGATGTTGCCAACCCTATGCTTCACGGTTGGGATGGTGTTCTTTGGCTTGCAAAGCTTTCCCCCTTTTTCCTCCCAAACATAACGATGGTCTTCATGGCCATTATGGCCATTTTTGTTTCATCAGACCAGAGGGACATTTCTCCAAAAACTACGATCTTTGTCCCCATGTGCAGTTGCAAACCGTAGTCTGGCTTTTTTTATGGCGGTTTTGGAGCAGTGGCTTCTTCCTTGCTGAGCGTCCTTTCAGGTTATGTCGATATAGGACTCATTTTACTGTGGATATAGATACTTTTGTACCTGTTTCCTCCAGCATCTTCACAAGGTCCTTTGCTGTTGTTCTGGAATTGATTTGCACTTTTCTCACCAAAGTACATTCATCTCTAGGAGACAGAACGTGTCTCCTTCTTGAACGGTATGACCGCTGCGTGGTCCCATGGTGTTTTATACTTGCGTACTATTATTTGTACAGATGAACATGGTACCTTCAGGCGTTTGGAAATTGCTCCCAAGGATGAACCAGACTTGTGGAGGTCTACAATTTTTGTAGTCTTGGCTGATTTCTTTTTGATTTTCCCATGATGTCAAGCAAAGAGGCACTGAGTTTGAAGGTAGGCCTTGAAATACATCCACAGCTACACCCTCCGATTGACTCAAATGAGGTCAATTAGCCTATCAGAAGCTTCTAAAGCCATGACATCATTTTCTGGAATTTTCCAAGCTGTTTAAAGGCCACGTCAACTTAGTGTATGTAAACTTCTGACCCACTGGAATTGTGATACAGTGAATTATAAGTGGAATAATCTGTCTGTAAACATTTGTTGGAAAAATTACTTGTGTCATGCACAAAGTAGATGTCCTATCCGACTTGCCAAAACTATAGTTTGTTAACAAGAAATTTGTGGAGTGGTTGAAAAACAAGTTTTAATGACTCCATCCTAAGTGTATGTAAACTTCCGACTTCAACTGTATATGTTTGCATATAACCATGTTTGAACTTAATTAATGAAATTCCAATATATACATTTATTTTGTCAAATTCCATAAATGTGCTGAGAATGTTCCCAAGCCTAGCAACTGTCCTGCACCATTCACAGAAAGATGTGGCAAGGTTGTAATCAAATTAACAATAGGACAACGACGTTCTCACCAACAAGTGGTTCTCAGAACGTTATGTGTTATCTGGGCATGTCCCTCTCCCTTCTCGCTCTACCCCATCTTATCCTTCTCTCTCTCTCTCTCTCTCTTTAACCCCCCACTCTCTCCCGTTCTCCTCTTCCCTCTATCTCCCCTCCTTCTCTCCTTCCATAGTCCTGAGTGACTGTAGTGGGGCAGCGGTCTCCAGCAGGGTCAGTGTAAGTGAGATCCAGCCCTCGTCAGGCTCAGCTGGCTCCTTTCTCCTGTCACTTTCTAACTCCTTGAACCCACAGAAAAAAAGAGAAAGAAATGACAGACCGATAGAAAAAAAGAGCTCCCAAAAAACTTAGTCAGAGATCATGAGTCAGAGAGAATCAGAGAGTATCAGAGAGAATCAGAGAGATTCAGAGAGAGTCAGAGAGAATCAGAGAGATTCAGAGAGAGTCAGAAGATCAGAGAGATTCAGAGAGAGTCAGAGAGATTCAGAGAGAGTCAAGAGATCAGAGAGATTCAGAGAGAGTCAGAGAGATTCAGAGAGACTCAGAGAGAGTCAGAGAGTCAGAGAGATTCAGAGATCATGAGTCAGAAAAAATCAGAGAGATTCAGAGAGAGCCAGAGAGAGCCAGAGAAATTCAGAGAGATTCAGCGAGAGTCAGAGAGAGTCAGAGAGATTCAGAGAGATTCAGAGAGATTCAGAGAGAGTCAGAGAGAGTCAGAGAGAATCAGAGCGAGTCAGAGAGATTTAGAGAGAGTCAGAGAGAGTCAGCGAGATTCAGAGAGATTCAGCGAGAGTCAGAGAGATTCAGAGAGAGTCAGAGAGAGTCAGAGAGTCAGAGAGAATCAGAGATCATGAGTCAGAGAGAATCATAGAGAATCAGAGAGAGTCAGAGAGTCAGAGAGTCAGAGAGAGTCAGAGATCATGAGCCAGAGAGAAAGAGAGAGTCAGAGACTGTTTCCTCTACCTTTCCTGCTTGTTACGCAACTCAGCATGGCAAGACCAGAGAGAGCGATGGATGGGGAGAGAAAGAGGGATGGGGAGAGAGAGAGAGGGGAGAGAGAGAAAAAAGGAGGGTGAGACAGGAAGAAGAAGAACAGGTTGGTGTGCTGGTCAGGGATTCATCTAACAGACTCTAGAGAAGTATCCGTAAGAGTAGCAACAGGGGAATCAAGGCCAGTTCTGAAACTGCACAATGGAATTGAGACCTGAGCGGAAGTGTCTTACACACAAGCACACAGCCACACACACGTTACGGACGTCATGCCAAATCCTCCTGACTCGGCTCATACCTGGCTCTAACTCAGCGCCTCTGCTTTGCTAACGCAAAAGTCAGGCAGAAGAGTACCAGGTGTTAGTACTAACATCACTGGTCTATAAGTCAGGCAGAAGAGTACCAGATGTTAACTGGTCTATACGTCAGGCAGAAGGGTACCAGGTGTTAACTGGTCTATAAGTCAGGCAGATGGGTACCAGGTGATAACTGGTCTATAAGTCAGGCAGAAGGGTACCAGGTGTTAGTACTAACATCACTGGTCTATAAGTCAGGCAGAAGGGTACCAGGTGTTAACTGGTCTATAAGTCAGGCAGAAAGGTACCAGGTGTTAACTGGTCTATAAGTCAGGCAGAAAGGTACCAGGTGTTAGTACTAACATCACTGGTCTATAAGTCAGGCAGAAAGGTACCAGGTGTTAACTGGTCTATACGTCAGGCAGAAGGGTACCAGGTGTTAACTGGTCTATAAGTCAGGCAGAAGGGTACCAGGTGTTAACTGGTCTATACGTCAGGCAGAAAGGTACCAGATGTTAACTGGTCTATAAGTCAGGCAGAAGGTACCAGGTGTTAACTGGTCTATAAGTCAGGCAGAAGGTACCAGGTGTTAACTGGTCTATAAGTCAGGCAGAAGGGTACCAGGTGTTAACTGGTCTATAAGTCAGGCAGAAGGGTACCAGGTGTTAACTGGTCTATAAGTCAGGCAGAAAGGTACCAGGTGTTAGTACTAACATCACTGGTCTATAAGTCAGGCAGATGTGTACCAGGTGTTAACTGGTCTATAAGTCAGGCAGAAAGGTACCAGGTGTTAGTACTAACATCACTGGTCTATACGTCAGGCAGAAGGGTACCAGGTGTTAACTGGTCTATAAGTCAGGCAGAAGGGTACTAGGTGTTAACTGGTCTATAAGTCAGGCAGAAGGTACCAGGTGTTAACTGGTCTATAAGTCAGGCAGAAGGGTAGCAGGTGTTAACTGGTCTATAAGTCAGGCAGAAGGGTAGCAGGTGTTAACTGGTCTATAAGTCAGGCAGAAGGTACCAGGTGTTAACTGGTCTATAAGTCAGGCAGAAGGGTACCAGGTTTAACTGGTCTATACGTCAGGCAGAAGGGTACCAGGTGTTAACTGGTCTATAAGTCAGGCAGAAGGGTACCAGGTGTTAGTACTAACATCACTGGTCTATAAGTCAGGCAGAAGGGTACCAGGTGTTAACTGGTCTATAAGTCAGGCAGAAGGGTACCAGGTGTTAACTGGTCTATAAGTCAGGCAGAAAGGTACCAGGTGTTAACTGGTCTATAAGTCAGGCAGAAGGGTACCAGGTGTTAGTACTAACATCACTGGTCTATAAGTCAGGCAGAAGGGTACCAGGTGTTAACTGGTCTATAAGTCAGGCAGAAAGGTACCAGGTGTTAACTGGTCTATAAGTCAGGCAGAAGGGTACCAGGTGTTAACTGGTCTATAAGTCAGGCAGAAGGTACCAGGTGTTAACTGGTCTATAAGTCAGGCAGAAGGGTACCAGGTGTTAACTGGTCTATAAGTCAGGCAGATGTGTACCAGGTGTTAACTGGTCTATAAGTCAGGCAGAAAGGTACCAGGTGTTAGTACTAACATCACTGTCTATACGTCAGGCAGAAGGGTACCAGGTGTACTGGTCTATAAGTCAGGCAGAAAGGTACCAGGGTGTTAGTACTAAATCACTGGTCTATAAGTCCAGGCAGAAGGTACCAGGTGTTAACTGGTCTATAAGTCAGGCAGAAAGGTACCAGGTGTTAACTGGTCTATAAGTCAGGCAGAAGGGTACCAGGTGTTAACTGGTCTATAAGCAGGCAGAAGGGTACCAGGTGTTAACTGGTCTATAAGTCAGGCAGAAGGGTACCAGGTGTGAACTGTCTATAAGTCAGGCAAAGGGTACTAGGTGTTAACTGGTCATATAAGCAGGCAGAAGGTACCAGGTGTTGAATGGTCTATAGTCAGGCAGAAGGGTACCAGGTGTTAACTGGTCTATAAGTCAGGCAGAAGGTACCAGGTGTTAACTGGTCTATAAGTCAGGCAGAAGAGTACCAGGTGTTAACATGGTCTATACGTCAGCAGAAGGGTACCAGGTGATAACTGGTCTAGAAGTCAGGCAGAAGGGTACCAGGTGTTAATACTACATCACTGGTCTATAAAGTCAGGCAGAAGGGTACCAGGTGTTAACTGGTCTATAAGTCAGGCAGAATGTGTTTGAACTTTCTGTAGCAGCAACATTCCCAGATACAGTATATATTGTGTGTGTGTGTGTGTTTGTGTGTGTGTGTGTGTGTGTGTGTGTGTGTGTGTGGGTGTGTGTGTGTGTGTGTGTGGTGTGGTGTGTTGTGTGTGTGTGTGTGTGTGTGTGTGTGTGCGACATTCTGTAACCTCCTCACTCCCAGACAACCAACTAGCCTCGAAGTCTCACGTCAGATTAGATGTTCAGCCATGTTTTCTCAAACTTTCACTTATTTTACAGCAGGTAGTGAATGTGGCAGGTAAGTCAGCCTACTCAAACACCCGGCTCATACAGAGAAGCGATGCTAGGTTAGCTAGCTGGCTGTGGCTATCCAACACTGGAATCCTCCAAGTCAAGGTAAGCTTTTGGTTTTTATACTTACTGCCACCAGGGCCCCACCGGTGTAACTGCTAAACTGCTTGCGGACTGTACTTGGATGATTATGAGGGGTTAGGCAATGTATTAGTTTGTAGTAGTTATGTTGTTGACTTAACGCTAGCTAATATGTTGACAAAGATGTATGCTGTGTATAGCGATTAGCGTTTATAATATGAAGGTTTGGCTTGGAAGGTTCTTTCGCCTGGTCACAGACAGCTGATGCGTTTTGCACTGAAGTCCACAAGCGAAGGGAAAATGTGAGAGGAGGAGCGTGCGGGGATGCGAGAAGGAATACAACGTGGCTGCTATGAAAGTGAACTGTGTTTGCGTGTGATCATGGGGTTGATTCATTCCGACGATTCTGTTGAAAAACGTTTCTTAAACAAAAACAAACGGAATGAAACTGGGATAAACATACCTGAATTCAACCAATAGAAACTCTCTTTTGCAACTGTTGGACTAATGAATACATCCCAGATCAGCTCGATGCAGGCAAGAGCGTGGCGAGGCTGCATTGATGTGTCAACGTTTGTCACCTTGATTATTCTATTTTCTCTAGACCTGTGTGCACCTACGTTGTAAACTTTCATTCATAGGCTAGATTGTAGCAACCTCATGATGGGTACAGAGAAAATTTGAGTATTATGTAGTAGCCTAAACCTACCGATGTTACATTGAACTGGGTGAATGGAATATGAATGACAGTCATCCAATATGTTGTAAAATAAATAAGGCCATGCTCATTAAAATTATAATCTTCCTCCCTCATCATAAACGGCACCGACCGCCACTGGTGTGTGTGTGTGTTGTCTCAGCTGAGGCAGTTTGGACATTCTGTAACCTCATCTCTCCCAGGATACAGTAGTTTTCAGGGTTGTAGGATCAGGGCTGTAGGACCAGGGCTGTAGGACCAGGGCTGTTGCATCAGGGCTGTAGGACCAGCCAGGGCTGTAGGACCAGGCTGTAGGACCAGGGCTGTAGGATCAGGGCTGTAGGACCGGGCTGTTGCATCAGGGCTGTAAGACCAGGCTATAGGACCAGGGGCTGTAGGACCAAGGCTGTAGGATCAGGGTTGTAGGATCAGGGCTGTAGGACCAGGGCTGTAGGACCAGGCTGTAGAATCAGGGCTGTAGGACCAGGGCTGTAGGACCAGGGCTGTAGGACCAAGGCTGTTGCATCAGGGCTATAAGATCAGGGCTGTATGATCAGGGCTGTAGGACCAGGGCTGTAGGACCAGGGCTGTAGGACCAAGACTGTAGTTTTTAGGGCTGTAGGTTCAGGGCTGTAGGACCAGGGTTTGTTGAGGAGAGTGTATAGAGCCAACAGACACATAGGTAAGGGGTTGTTGAGGAGAGTAGAGCCTAGAGCCTGAGGTGAGGCCCTCTTTCTCTGGTGCTCTGCCCCCAGAAACTGCTCCTAACCTGGCTAGAGCCTGGAGGTGAGGCCCTCTCTCTCTGGTGCTCGGCCCCCAGGAAACTGCTCCTATCCTGGCTAGAGCCTGGAGGTGAGGCCCTCTCTCTCTGGTGCTCTGCCCCCAGGAAACTGCTCCTATCCTGGCTAAACTGACCGGTTTCTCCCACGCTAAAAGGTTTTTAATGAAGGGAGACTCTGACACAGGCTTGCGTCCCAGACAGCACCTTATTCTCATTTAGTGCACTACTTTTGACCAGGGACTATGGTAGTACACTACTTTTGACCAGGGACTATGGTAGTACACTACTTTTACCAGGACTAGGTAGTACACTACTTTTGACCAGGGACTATGGGTAGTACACTACTTTTGACCAGGGACTATGGTAGTACACTACTTTTGACCAGGGACTATGTAGTACACTACTTTGACCAGGGACTATGGTAGTACACTACTTTGACCAGGGCCTATGGTAGTACACTTCTTTTGACGAAGACCTATGTAGTACACTACTTTGACCAGGGCCTATATAGTACACTACTTCTGACCAGCCTATGGTAGTACACTTCATTTGACCAGGGCCTATGGTAGTACACTACTTTTGACCAGGGCCTATGGTAGTACCTTCATTTGACCAGGGCCTATGGTAGTACACTTCATTTGACCAGGGCCTATGGTAGTACACTTCATTTGACCAGAGCCTATGGTAGTACACTACTTTTGACCAGGACCTATAGGGTAGTGTACCGTATAGGGGATAGGGTACCATCTGGGCCTCAGACTCTGTCTCTACATCTTAACTGCTCAAAAGACCAGAGAGACACTGTTCCACTTTGATGACTTTTTAATTCCCTCAAATGGAATAACTTTTAAGAGAGAAAAGAAACAGACTCCAGTTTGTCAAAAGAGACTCCATTTATTCTCTGCTTTTTCAAATACATATACAGACAATTTCTGTTCTGTGTGCTGCTGAATCGTTGGCAGCAGTCTTCAATTTTGAATCCCATATGGCACCCTATTCACTATATAGTGCACTACTTTAGACCAGAGTCCTATGGCACCCTATTCACTATATAGTGCACTACTTTAGACCAGAGCCCTATGGCACCCTATTCCCTATATAGTGCACTACTTTAGACCAGAGCCCTATGGCACCCTATTCACTATATAGTCCACTACTTTAGACCAGAGCCCTATGGCACCCTATTCCCTATATATATATATATAGTGCACTACTTTTGAATAGAGCCCTATGGGCTATACAGGGATTGGGGTGCCATTTGGGACTCACAGCGAGAGAACTACAACATGGAGGCGTTACAACTCAGATATGTTTGTGAAACGACACAATGGCACTGTGTTGACGGTCTGCTGCCATGAAGCCAGGCTCCTCCCATGTTTAGTGGTCTGACCAGGTTAGTGAGAGGCCAGGATTCCTCCCATGTTTAGTGGTCTGACCAGGTTAGTGAGAGGCCCGTCTCATCCCATGTTTAGTGGTCTGACCAGGTTAGTGAGAGGCCAGGCTCCTCCCATGTTTTTAAATGTAACCTTTATTTTAACTAGGCAAGTCAGTTTAGAACAAATTCTTATTTACAATGACGGCCCACCGGGGAACAGTGGGTTAACCTTTCGGTTAGTGGCCCAACGCTCTAACCACCAGGCCTCCTGCCACCCGTTTAGTAGGCTGACAGAGTTAAAGGCAGGTTAGCGAGAGGCAAGCAGACAGTTGTTGGTATGGTAAAATGATATCATCAGGCATGCAGCACAGCAGAGTTAACCAAACTATCCCTTATGGTGCTTTCAAGACAACTGGTAACTCGGGGAAAGAAACCTATGTAGAATCATGACGTCAGTGATCTTCAGGTCGGAAAGTCAAATCTCTAGAAAGATGCCCGAGTTTCTGACTTGGAATTCTAAGTTGGATAACCGTTCAAAACAATTTTTCCCCAATCGGAGCTCGTTTTTTTGAAGAGTTCGCAGTTGTTTTGAACACACTGAATTCGAAAGTCTGAGATTTCCGAGGATCCGAGTTCCCAGTTGATTTGAAAGCGGCATGTGAGGAACAGGAGAGCATTACATTGCTGATGATCACCCCTTACTGACTCAACACAGACTGAACTAAACAACAGGAAGGGTAATACTGGAGAAGACAGTCTGTGTGTCCCAATTGGCACCATATGACCTATATAGTGCCCTCTGAACAGAACTCTCTGAACAGAACCCTCTGAACAGAACCCTCTGAACAGAACTCTCTGAACAGAACTCTCTGAACAGAAACCCTCTGAACAGAACTCTCTGAACAGAACCCTCTGGTCAGAACCCTCTGAACAGAACTCTCTGAACAGAAACCCTCTGAACAGAACTCTCTGAACAGAACCCTCTGGTCAGAACCCTCTGAACAGAACTCTCTGGTCAGAACTCTGAACAGAACCCTCTGGTCAGAACCCTCTGAACAGAACCCTCTGAACAGAACTCTCTGAACAGAACCCTCTGAACAGAACCCTCTGAACAGAACTCTCTGGTCAGAACTCTGAACAGAAACCCTCTGGTCAGAACTCTCTGGTCAGAACTCTCTGGTCAGAACTCTGAACAGAAACCCTCTGGTCAGAACTCTCTGGTCAGAACTCTCTGGTCAGAACCCTCTGGTCAGAACTCTCTGGTCAGAACCCTGGTCAAAAGTAGTGCATTATACAGGGAATAGGGTGCCATTTGGGACACATATAGTGTTGCGGTAAAGCTTGTGCCTCTGGCCTGCTAGGTTAACAGATGTCCAGGACAGAGCCCAAACAATGGGAGCGTAGAGAGGACACAGAGAGGACATAGAGAGGACACAGAGAGGACACAGAGAGTGTGGTGATGAGAGAAACACATGGACCCTGAATAACCTCCTCTATACCTACCCTACCTCCTGGTAAAACACATCTAACAACAGATCTAGAACTGTAGCACTGAAACCCTAGAAATATAATGCATAGATAGAACACACAGTATGTTGATTTGGAAGCAACCGTTTGGGAGCATGACAGGTCTAATTGAAGTTAAATTATGTGCTGCTACTTTTAAAAGTAGTTGTGTAAACCCTTCTAACCATTCTACAATCTATGTTCTATGCACTGTATTTCTATGGTACGAAGTTGAACCACTTCACAGTTACAAGTCATCATACGGAGCGATGACATCACATCATTGACCTTTGTGTTGAGCCGGAAGCACTTCATACAAAAGACACAAGAGGTGAACAGGAAATGGAATTGTCCATGAATTCCAGAGAGAATGTGTTCTGCTGTGTAAGCCAGTTTACTTACACTGAGTCTAGTGTATATGTCACAGGCGGGATCTGAACCCTGGTCTCCAACATGGAAAACCAACGTCTTAAACATTAAACCAAGAGGACATTCCCTCTTGGACCTGGGGTGACACAGATTTCCATCACAAGAACCGTGAGTCGGGTTCACCTCCGCTACATATCAGTTATAACAGTTTACTAACAAGGAGGAGGTTGGTTTTGGTGACAGAGTTTGAAGGCAGTGACCAATGATCTCTGATCGTCTTTGCCGGGATTTTGAGAAGATCTTCATTTTGACAAAAAAAAAAAAAAAAAAAAAACGTTTATTTTTTTTTCAGATACAATACAGCATGGTGAAAAGTGAACGTGGTTGCCTACTGTCAACATGGCCAACAGTTCATTTCCTTCATATAAATAATTATCAAACACAAAATGTTCCCCACTCACTCACGTCACAAATGTCACGAGTCCACAAAGACACAAGACGGTGGCTCTAAAATCTATGACAGGAAAACACATAGATAATATGGCTAGCGTACATACACATACATACAAATATACATATATCTAAATAGAATGAAACGATATCCTGGCATTTCAAATCAGAAATCAAAGGTCAATATAAAAATAGATAAAAAATACAACCAAAAGAAAATAATACGTCTTCCGTAGCAACAAAGGAAAACATTAGCCTCAGTCCCCGTTTCCAATGTACAAAACACTGGCTAGTTTATCATGTATTTTTCAACACACGTGTACTTGGTCCATTGGATCCACAGAAGGGGAAACGTCAGCCATTTTGAAAGCAGCCATTTTGTTTGTGAGACCACCACAACGGAACACTGAAGTCTTTAATGGAGATCTAGAATGTGGAGAGACGGAAGTCAAAGAGAGGAATAGTGGAATCCTTTATCTCTCTGACCAGCCAGCGAGGAGTGACCTGAAAACTACTGAAAATCTACTGTGTCTACAGACTTCATGACAGAGGGCCTTCTGTCTGCAGGGAGGGTCAGTCTGCAGCCGATACATCAGTTTATCTCTACCGAGGACCTTCTGTCTGCAGGGAGGGTCAGTATGCAGCCGATACGTCAGTTTATCTCTACTGAGGACCTTCTGTCTGCGGGGGGGGTCAGTCTACTGCCGATACGTCAGTTTATCTCTACGGAGGACCTTCTGTCTGCAGGGAGGGTCAGTCTGCAGCCGATACGTCAGTTTATCTCTACTGAGGACCTTCTGTCTGCAGGGAGGGTCAGTCTGCAGCCGATACGTCAGTTTATCTCTACTGAGGGCCTTCTGTCTGCGGGGAGGGTCAGTCTGCAGCTGCAGGGTTAGATCCAAGTCATGGTTGTTCGAAGCCGAGAGGTTGGGTAATCTCCTAACCCTGTGGCAATTCTCAGAGGCCTGCGTCATGATGTACAAGTAGGAGAGGAGAGGGCTGGTCTGTTGTCAATGCTAACCTCCCCCAACCCCACAACATGGTTCACCTCTCCATAGAGAGATATCTAGGTCATAGGGTGAGAAATTACATCCTGTAGAAAATCATAATCCACATGTCCCCTTCAGAAAAGAGGGTGAATGTGACCTCTCACATTAGCGTTCATCTTCTTGAGCATCATCTTGGCAATCACTCGGTCGCACAAATACAAATGTTCCCACACTATATTCCTCTTCTGTTATGAAGAAATATGGCCGAAAACTCATCTGAGAAACTACATCAGAGAAACATGTCTCTAAAGCCTTCCTTCATATCCTCATCTGTCCCAGGAGCTGATATAAGGTTCAGGATGAGAACCAATCACATTGTCAGATTATTTAAAAAAAAACTACATCAGAGAAACATGTCTCTAAAGCCAAAAACACTTCCTTCAACTTCCTCACGTGTCATAGGAGCTGATATAACATCCAGATCTCAGCACCCTTTACTTGGTCATATGATAAAACATAAATTATAGAAACGTCTGTAAAAACCTAAAACAACCTCATCCTCAGATCCTCATCTCGTGGTCGGGGTCCAGCGAAGGTTCCCTGGTATGATCATGGAGGTCAAGGGGCCTTGGGTGACTCCGAAGGGGGAGACGGCGGCGGGGGGGGAGGCGGGCGGCGAGGGGGGAGAGGAGAGAGGAGGGGGAGAAGCTGGGGGACATGGCTGCTGAGGAGATGGAGCCCTCGTGGCTGATGGGGGGACCGTCGTAAGGTGGCCAGGTGGGGGAAGGTGCGTCCGATGACAGGGACCTTCGGGGGGACGGTTGGCCCAGGGTGGGCGACGACGGCGGTGATGAGGGGGGTGGGTCGATGCGAGGCTTGGGGTCCGTCTTGGGCTTTGGGCTGAAAGGCTGGCGTGGGGTTGGTTGGTTCTGTGGGGCGTCTCGTCTTTGAGCCTGGCGATCTCTGTGAAGACGTTGGTAGTGGTTGGAACTGAGGGCACCAGTTGAGCAGGTAGTCCCAGTTATAACTGCCCTTAGCTCTTCGTCACTGGCACTATGGCTTCAGAGACCCATCCACCGAGGGCTTCCCGTCCTCTGGGAAGGCGTAATCTTTAGGATGGGAGATTGAGTCCCCTCCCACCCCTAGGTACCCTCCTCCCAGCTCGTCTCTGTAGACAGGTGCTGTCCAGACAGCATGGTTCCACTGAGACTCCCTCCCAGCTTCTTGCCTTTGAACCAGGTGCTTCCTTCCAGGGGCGGCCGGCTCACAGGAGATGTCCGACAGCTGGTCAGCGTCCTGCTGGATGCCAGAGTCCGGCCCGGGGCTGAGATGTGCTGCATGGACGAGGAGATGGACGCTACGCGGGGTACGTTGATCATCCTGATCTCGTCGTCTTCCGCCGCCTCGGCTGAGCCACGCCGCTGGAGTGTGAGGGGTCAAGGGAACCTCCCGGGGGTAGGGCCGGCCCCTGCTCCCCTTGGTCGCCGGCGTACCCTGGTAACGTCTGATGATAGATCCTCTCAGATCCTCAGATTTGGAATCGTCCAGTTTCTGCAGACTGGTTCCCGAGGCAACGGCACTGTTGTCCCGTCCTTTGTTCTTCCTGCGTCTCTTGACTTGATCAGGAAAATGACCACAGCCATGACCACCAGTAGCACGACGACCCCCAGGGATACGGCGATGATGATAATCAGCAGGACGTTGAGGTCTGCCCCGAGGCCGAAGGAACGTGTTGGTCACATCGATGGTCAGCTGGGCCGTGGTGACCCGGGACGTATCCAGAGGGCTGTGGGCATGAACGTCCAGAGTCATGGTCCTGGCCTCCCTTTTGGACCGCCCCCCTAACCCGCTGCTGCTGCTGCGACTAGAAGACCCGTCCATCTGAGGAAAACCACCCCGGTGTTTTGTTGACGTCAAAGTACAGGGAGGAGCTTGGGAGCGAGAAGAGGACGATACCGTCTACACCTCCGTCCTCGTCGTTTGCCTGGACCTGTCCAATGCTCTGGCCCCTCTTCGCCCCCTCTGGAACCTCAAAGGAGAACTCTGGGGAGACGAAGAGTGGGTCGTACTCATCCTCAACGGTCACGTACACCTGGACCGTCACCGTGGCCGAATGGTTACCGGCGTCCATCGCCAGAGCAACGAAATTAAATGAGTTGACCTTCTCAAAGTCAAAAGTCATCTTAGCCCTGACCTCTCCTGAACTTGGTCCACGGTGAAGGCCTCTCGCCCTGTAACTCCTGACCCTTGACCTCGCTCCACCATGTAGTATCTCAGCTGGCCGTACATCCCAGTGTCGTGGTCTATGGCGTGGAGTATGGTCACGGCTGAGTTGACGGCTGGTTCTCTCTAATGCTAGCCGTCAGAGTCTCGATGGGGAAGAACGGACTGTAATTCACATCTTTGACCTCTACGCTGATCGGGGTCAGGGCAACGTGACCGTGGCCATCCGAGGCCTGGACGATGACCACGTGGGAGGACTGGTGCTCGCGGTCGAGCTGTCGCTGTAACCGAAGCGCCCCGGTCCACTGGGTCGATCGTGAACAGGTCCATCTCATCGCCTGAGTGATACTGTACTGGACCTCTGCGTGGGGGCCGAGTCTGGGTCTGGGGGAAAGGGAGAGGTGGAGGGAGAGATGAGGGGGGGGGAGAGAAAGACAGAAAGAAAAGCATTTACAGTGTCATATAAAAAAACAGATGCTTGCAGTGCAACAAACGATATAAGATACGGAAGACATTTCAGGAAAAAAAATGGCTTCATTTTCACCCCCCATCTCCTCTCCTCCGTTTTAATTTCTAACTCCATAGTGTAATTATTTATCATCACCTAAGGCGGTCAATGTGTATATTGTGGGTGTGTGTGTGTGTGTGTGTGCCTATTCCCTCACCTGTGGCAGTGAGTCGTATTATCTCTGTCCCGGCGCCCGCTCCTTCACTCAGTGACACAGCGTACTCCGCCTGCCGAACGCCGGCGGGTTATCGTTTACATCGCCAACGGTTATCACGCGGCAACGCTAGAACTCCGCTGTGGAACTCTGTCCGACACACCACCGTCAGGTATAGAGGGGCACGGCCTCGAAGTCCAGCACCTCGGCCAATAGGAGGGTCCCTACGGTCTGGAAGCCCCGCCCCTCCAGGAAGCGCACGCTGCTCTCGATTTGGAAGACGTTCCCAGTGTTGCCATTGGCGATGGTGAAGTCGAAGCCGCAGTTGTCCCGAGAGAAATCAGCGTCCATGGCCTCCAGGGTCAGGATGGTCGCCCCGGGGATGGAGTCCTCCAACACCGTCGCCCTGGAAACACAATGATCAGAATAATAACGAATTGGTAACACTTAACATTAACATATTATATGTACATTTACATGTATAGTATTTATTAGCTGCATGTATCTATAGGGCCCTAAAGGGTACAGCGGTCTAAGGCATGTATCTCAGTGCTAGAGACGTCACCACAGACCCTGGTTCGATCAAAGGCTGTATCACAACGACCGTGATCGGGAGTGCCATAGGGTGGGGCACAATTGGCCCAGAGGCGTCCGGATTAGGGGAGGGTTTGGCCGGGGTAGGCCGTCATTGTAAAATAAGAATTGTCTTAGGACCTGACTGGTTAAATTATTTAAAAAAAATGTATCTATAGAGTAACTAGCTTCATATATCTGTAGAGTAACTAGCTTCATATATCTATAGAGTAACTAGCTTCATAAATCTATAGAGTAACTAGTTCATAAATCTATAGAGTAACTAGCTTCATAAATATAGAGTAACTAGCTTCATAAATTCTAGAGTCATACTTAGATAGAGTAATAGTTCTATCTATAGAGTAACTAGCTCATATCTATAGAGTAACT
>NW_021822530.1:0-24047 GCF_901001165.1 Salmo trutta
TCCTCTCTCTCTCACCCTTCCTTTTCCCCCCTCCCCTCATCTTTTCTATGATTACAGATTCATCCTCTGACTTATGATGATGTAACCAGTTTTGGGCCACTGAATCTCCCTCGCCAAGCATTTTAGTCCCCATCCCTCTCTTCTCATCTTTCTGAGAACTCCCCTCCATCCCTCCCTTCCTCTCTTTTTGAAGGTCTTAATCTTGTCCCTAATGCGTTTCCCGGCGCCGGCTCAGCAGAGGGGAGGAGGGAGGGAGGGAGGGAGGGCGGGGTTGGGAATGTGCCGTGCGGGGAGAGTTTGGCGTTCCGGCTTTCCAACTTGAATGACTTGCAGTCAGAGGAGCCCTCTGGAACGCCGCCGTGGGGGGGTCTGACTACGCCTGTCACACGGGAGCACCGTGTGGAGGCCATGTTGGGCCCGGCCATGCTGGACCTCCAGGATGATTACTGTACGAGATGGAGGGACGTTCAAATGCTGTGTTTTTCTAAAAGTTTGTCCATTAAATGATCATTTGACTTCCATTACTCATTCACACACACTGTACACAACAATAGGGTAATCAGTGGCAAAGGTACTGCAGCATCGGAGACAGCCGAGTAACACTATTCTGTGTTTGTCTTCGTCCGTCTGCTCTTTACAGTGCATTCTGGGTGGAACTTTTCCTTGAGAACAGTCCTAGGATCAGCTTACCTTCCCCGGATCTTAGCCTGAACCATCTGGAGTCTATAACAGCAGTACAGACCTTCGATCAGATCCTAGCCTGAACCATCTGGAGTCTATAACAGCAGTACAGACCTTCGATCAGATCCTAGCCTGAACCATCTGGAGTCTATAACAGCAGTACAGACCTTCGATCAGATTCTAGCCTGAACCATCTGGAGTCTATAACAGCAGTACAGACCTTCGATCAGATCCTAGCCTGAACCATCTGGAGTCTATAACAGCAGTACAGACCTTCGATCAGATCCTAGCCTGAACCATCTGGAGTCTATAACAGCAGTACAGACCTTCGATCAGATCCTAGCCTGAACCAATAGACCTTAGATCAGTGGTCTTGGGGAAACTTGTCCTAGGAAATGAGGTTGTTGTTGTCTGAGGACTCTGGGGGCGTGGTCAGCAGGATGCAATGTTTTGGAACGTTCAGATAGAAATACGCTATGTAGAACAACACGCCTCTCTGACACGTAGAATAAGTAATCACATGAGCTCTATTCATGGTATTTCTATCGGCAACGGTCGACAACGTTTGGCAACTGAACGTGACCCTGGGTATAATGCAGCTTTCGTGTACTCGTCAACGAGGAAACTCAGACTTGCTGTAGTTTTACACTTGCTGCGTTCAACCGGTTAGCTAGTCAGAAATGTCTTTAGTTCTCCTAGTTCAGACTAGCATGTGCACGCGGCATTAACCCAAACTCAGGGACACACAGGATGATGACATCATCGTCCATCTCACATAAACACACACACACACACACACTTTTTATTCTGTCTACAGTAGCTGTTTGACCCTTGACCTTGTCTCTCTGAACTCTCTCTCAACAGCTTTACATTTGTCTTGTAGTAGCTTAACGCTCAGTGCTACCCCCCCAGCCAGGTGTTATCCTGGACAAGTCAGTCAGTCTGGTCACTCCTTATCTAGGCTGTGAGAAATGACCTCTGAACTCTGACTGCTGCTGGATAGGCTGTTCTGGCTCTGCCAATCAGCTCTGTGTGTGTCTGTCTGTTTTGTATTTGTTTGTGTGTCTACAGTTCTCTTTGTGTGTGTGTGTGTGTGTGTGTGTGCGTGCGTGCGTGCGTGCGTGCGTGCGTGTGTGTGTGTGTGCGTGCGTGCGTGCGTGTGTGTGTGTGTGCGTGCGTGTGTGTGCGTGTGTATTCCCTGCAGCCAAGGGCAGGACAGATTGTCATGAATAATCTCTTTAATCTTTAGCCTCTGTCTTTATTCACTGCTAGCACGGCGAGAGAACACCCAACGATTTCCTCTGATTCC
The DNA here is from genome assembly GCF_901001165.1 of Salmo trutta. Taxonomy (NCBI): domain Eukaryota; kingdom Metazoa; phylum Chordata; class Actinopteri; order Salmoniformes; family Salmonidae; genus Salmo; species Salmo trutta. The sequence continues at coordinate 1,991 of NW_021822530.1, forward strand.
TCAGCCTCCGCTCTGGCAGGACGACCAATACCGCTACTGTCTGTCTGTCTGTCTGTTGGGAGGAAGTGTGTGTGTGTGGGGGGGGTTGAATCCATAGGCTTTATATCCAGCCTCACAAGGTTATAACATATGGGGGTCAACAACTACTCTCCCTTCACAATGTACACTGAATCATATGTATGTATATGGTGTGTGTTTGTCTATGTGAGTGTCCCTGTCTGCGTGCCTGTGTCTCGTGTGTGTGCGTGTGTGTTGATGATGACTCAGTGGGTTTCAGTGCCAGTAAGGTGAGGGAGCCGTGCCACACTCAGCACTTTGGCTGTCTTGGTCTTACTTACCAGGTGTGTGTGTGTTAGAGAGAGACTCAGCACTCTGCTTGCTCTCATCAGGTATGCAGCCAGAGTCAGTGCTGCAGCAATGATGAGAGAGAGAGAGAGAGTCAGTCCAGTCAAATAGAGCAGGAAGAGTGTCCTGAAACTGTCATACTACCAGTGTCAAGTCTCTTTTTCTCCTTGTTCCCCTATTCATCATCACCTGTTCATAACATCTCACCTCTCCTTCACTCCTCCTAGTATCATCCTGTCACCCCTCTATCACTATATTCTTCCTAACCACTTCCCCTCATCCTCCTCTCCTCAATATCAACCTCATCTAACCACTTCCCCTCATCCTCCTCTCTTCAATATCAACCTCATCTAACCACTTCCCCTCATCCTCCTCTCTTCAATATCAACCTCATCTAACCACTTCCCCTCATCCTCCTCTCTTCAATATCAACCTCATCTAACCACTTCCCCTCATCCTCCTCTCTTCAATATCAACCTCATCTAACCACTTCCCCTCATCCTCCTCTCTTCAATATCAACCTCATCTAACCACTTCCCCTCATCCTCCTCTCTTCAATATCAACCTCATCTAACCACTTCCCCTCATCCTCCTCTCTTCAATATCAACCTCATCTAACCACTTCCCCTCATCCTCCTCTCTTCAATATCAACCTCATCTAACCACTTCCCCTCATCCTCCTCTCCTCAATATCAACCTCATCTAACCACTTCCCCTCATTCCTCTCTTCAATATCAACCTCATCCTCCTCTCTTCCGATCTCAACCTCATCCTCCTCTCTTCCGATCTCAACCTCATCCTCCTCTCTTCCGATCTCAGACTCATCCTCATCTCTTCCGATCTCAGCCTCATCCTCCTCTCTTCCGATCTCAACCTCATCCTCCTCTCTTCCGATCTCAACCTCATCCTCCTCTCTTCCGATCTCAGCCTCATCCTCCTCTCTTCCGATCTGACTCATCCTCCTCTCTTCTGATCTCAGCCTCATCCTCCTCTCTTCCGATCTCAGCCTCATCCTCCTCTCTTCCGATCTCAACCTCATCCTCCTCTCTTCCGATCTCAGCCTCATCCTCCTCTCTTCCGATCTCAACCTCATCCTCCTCTCTTCCGATCTCAACCTCATCCTCCTCTCTTCCGATCTCAGCCTCATCCTCCTCTCTTCCGATCTCACCTCATCCTCCTCTTCCGATCTCAACCTCATCCTCCTCTCTTCCGATCTCAGCCTCATCCTCCTCTCTTCCGATCTCAGCCTCATCCTCCTCTCTTCCGATCTCAGCCTCATCCTCCTCTCTTCCGATCTCAACCTCATCCTCCTCTCTTCCGATCTCAACCTCATCCTCCTCTCTTCCGATCTCAGCCTCATCCTCCTCTCTTCCGATCTCAGCCTCATCCTCCTCTCTTCCGATCTCAATCCCACAGTTGAATTCAGTGGCTGACTCGACTCACCAATAGAAGTTTCACTCTGACTATTGTCTGTACTTCAGTGAGATGCAATGAGAAAGTGTTGAGAGGGGAAGAGGGAGATACAGACAATAGTAGCACTGGACGGAGGGAGAGAGGATGAGACATCTAATTAGAATTAGAATCTCTGTCAAATTCTTCACACCGTCTGTGACCGACTCACTGACTCGTCCTCATAGCTTCCTAAAGAAGACTACATTAAAAGCCGATTTATGGTCAATCTGACATCTGCAGCGGCCGTATGGAATTTACAGCGATGCGGCCCCCTGCAGAATTCAGCGCATTCGGGCTTCTTGCGCTTCGGGGAGCAGAGCCGAGCGGAGTGTGTCATACTCATCCAATACATTGGTCTGCACCACATAAAACGCACCACTCGCAGTGGTTTAAGGCTGATCTCTAAGGCTAGCCAGCTAATTATGAGCAACTGGCTAAGCGAAAAGAATAGACCTTACCTCTTCTGAGATGTTGGAGTTGGGTTTCCTGGCGCTCGACATAAGAGCTCAGGTAAGATAGCATGAAGTAAAAAGGCTGCACCATTTTCCCACCTTCATCTCCACTTCAACCCTTCATTTTTGTTTTGCTTTTTGAGTGTCACACCAGCCTTCGCTTTGGCTCCCCCTACTGTCCAGCTCAGGCATTCGGCATCACCGGCCTTCTAGCTGCTGTTGTTGGCCGTCAAGAAGGCGCTGAAAGCATGGCGGCACTGGCTGGAGGGTGCTAAACACTTATTCCTTGTCTGGACGGACCACAGGAACTTGGAATACATTCGAGCAGAGAAGAGGCTGAACCCGCATCTGTCCAGGTGGGCCCTATTCTTCGCCAGGTTTGACTTTACCCTCTCATACCGGCTGTGATCAAAGAACGTTAAGGCCGATGTGTTGTCCCGGGTGCATGACACAGAGGATCGGAGGGAGAAAGTGACACCCGTTATTCCCCTGTTCCGCATTGTGGCTCCTGTCGTGTGGAATGTGGACCCGGACATCCGTCGAGCCCTGCGACAGGAGCCCTCACCTGCTCACTGTCCCGAGGGGCGTATCTATGTGCCCTCTGATGTGCGGGACCGTCTCCTCACCTGGGCACACACAGCACCTGTTGCGGGGCACCTGGTATAGCTCGTGCTATTGACTATCTCTCCGCCAAGTACTGGTGGCCCACCTTGGCCCGGGACGTCCAGGTTTACGTCTCTTCCTGATCCACCTGCGCACAGAGCAAGACACCTAAACACCTCCCCTATGGCAAACTCCACCCGCTGCCGGTTCCACAACGACCCTGGTCCCATCTCTTCGTGGACTTTGTCACAGACCTTTCCCCCTCGGAGGGGCACACCACCATCCTGGGCATTGTGGACCGGTTTTCCAAAACCTGTCGTTTGAATCCTCTGCCTGCTCTCCCTATGGCCATGCAGAAAGTGGAGGCTCTCTTCTCTCACGTCTTCCGGCACTACGGGATCCCGGAGGACATCGTGTCTGACTGTGGTCCTCAGTTCACCTCCCGGGTCTGGAAGGCCTTCATGGAACGACTGGGAGTCACAGTCAGCCTCCGGGTACCATTCCCAATCTAATGGACAGGTGGAAAGGGTAAATCTGCATTGGGCAGAATACTCACAAAACTCCCTCCGTCACTCCTCCACTAACCTCACACCCTTTCAGTGTGTTCTAGGCTATTAACCGGCCCTGGCACCCTGGCATCGGAGTCAGATCGAGGCTCCTGCTGCCGATCGTCACTGCAGTGTGGCCCTGGTCTTTCACCTCTGTGACAGGGTCTGGCTTTCAACGAAGGATCTGCCCCTCCGCCTGCCCTGCCGAAAGCTGAGCCCGCAGTTTGAGGGGCCGTTCAAAGTCCTGAGGAGAGTCAATGATGTCACATACAGATTACAGCTCCCCGTCAATTACCGTATCTCATCCTCATTTCATTTATTTCTCCTCAGGCCGGTGGCAGCTGGTCCCTGAGCTAGTGCTGAACTCCACAATGCACCTTCCCCTCCCTTGGACGTCGAGGGGGCCTCGGTGTACTCCGTCCTCAGCCTGTTGGACTCACGGCGTCGTTGGGGGGCTTCTCCAGTACCTGGTCGACTAGAAGGGTTACGGTCCCGAAGAGCGGTGCTGGGTTTCGGCGCAAGGCGTCCTGGATCGTTCTCTCATTCGGGACTTCCACAGGCATCATCCCGACCGACCCGCACCTCGTCTCCGCTTTCCTCCCCTAGGTCGGCGGCGCCTCAGTGGGGGGTACTGTCACACCAGCCTTCGCTTTGTCTCCCCTCCTGACCAGCTCAGGTGTTTGGCGTCGCCGGCCTTCTAGCTGCTGCCAAACCTACTGCTGGCAAACGCCCTTCACTCATCAACCCCGCACTTGTCTCGTCATCATTACACGCACCTGGTCTAAGGCAGTGCATTGCAGTTCTAGAGGCGTCACTACAGACCTGGGTTCAATCCCAGGCTGTGTCACAACCGGCTGTGATCGGGAGTCCCATAGAGCGGTGCACAATTGGCCAGCGTCTTTAGGGGAGGGTTTGGCCGGAGGGGCTTTACTTGGCTCATCGCTCTCTAGCAGCTCCTTGTGGCGGGCCTGGCGCCTGCAGGCTGACATCAGTCATCAGTTGAACGGTGTTTTGTCCGAAACATGGGTGATGCTGGCCTCCGGGTTATGCGGGCGGGTGTTAAAAAGCCTCCCGAGCCCTTTGCAGCGATGAGACAAGATTGAAATTGGGGAGAAAAATGGGGTAAAATATAGAAAATAAAATAAAACTGGCACTCAGGAATTCAGGAAATTCTGTGTCTTTTTGGTAAGCAACTCCAGCGTAGATTTGGCCTTGTGTTTTAGGTTATTGTCCCGCTGAAAGGTGAACGTACAGTGCATTTGGAAAGTATTCCGACCCCATGACTTTTTCCACATTTTCCTCATCAATCTACACACAACTGACACAACTGTGGGTGTCACGCATGTGTGTAGGAACGGACCAAGGCGCAGCGTGAGTATCGTTCCACATCTTTTATTTGAATGTGAAACTTTGCAAGACAAACAATAAACTATACACAAAATAACAAACCGTGAAGACAGAGGTGCAACATGCACTAACTCAAAAATAATCTCCCACAAAACCAAGTGGGAAAAACAACTACTTAAATATGATAACCCAATTAGAGACAACGATGACCTGCCTCTAATTGGGAATCATACAAAAACCCCAACATAGAAAAATAAACTAGAACACAACATAGAAAAAATAAACTAGATAAAACCCCCCAGTCACGCCCTGACCTACTCTACCATAGAAAATAAGAGCACTCTATGGTCAGGATGTGACAGTGGGAAACATTGGAGTCAACATGGGCCAGCCTCCCTGTGGAATGCATTCGACACCTTGTAGAGTCCATGGCCTGAAGAATTGAGGCTGTTCTGAGGGCATTTTTTTTTTAACGATCTTGAAATGTTTATCCCAATATCACACATTGGCCCCAATGTCACACATTGTGTAACGGTTTTGACTTGAGGTTATAATTTATAGGGGTGCCAGGTAGGTTGTGCCTACCAGAGAAAATATTAGTTTCTCCTTTTAGTTTGATAGGGAATGAGTCCCATCTGGTCCGTCAAGTCTACACCAATACAAAGGACTCATGTAAATGTCAGGATGGAAATACACTTTTCATGAACCCTTAAAACAATGGAAATAACTTCAAAACAACTATTCTTTTGCGTGGATGTATTAACAACATAAATGATCACACACACAACAATATAACAATAGTGAGCTTTAAACAGCTCTAGTTCCTCCAGAAATGTCCTGTACCTCGGGCCTAAAAAGAGTCCAGCCCGGTAAACAAGTTCAGGGAACTCAAGTGACCTTAGTCACGCAATGTTTGTCCGTTCATAAAGTGTAGTGTAAATCCAGTGTCAATCGGACCATCATAATAACAAATATTCTACCACAACTATAAAGCGTATCACATCTTAGTAAATCCTCAACTACAACTAACTACATAAATTATCACAGTATACATCACACCCAAAACAAATGAAATACCGTATACAAAAAAGGTTGTAGTCAGTCGGTCAGTCAGAGAAGCCAATCCGCCGACAGATCTCCAGCGGAGAAAGGCCACGAAAACCAACGGAGAGGTGTAGTCCACAGACGCAAAGAGTGGATCCGATCCTGGGTAGATTTTCTATTAGGCTACACAAAGCACACTTTTACAGCAACACAACAACGGAAGAGAGAAGCTTCAGAACTGAGGGTCGAACACATCCTCATTCATGTTTCCATCACAACTCCACTTTTGCGCAGCTGATGCTGGCTATTTAATTGGGAATTAAAAGGGGAAGCGCCCTATTGGAAGGAGAAGCACTGAGACGGTTCAGAAACATTCAGGGCCGTCACAATTGGCACAGATCATGTTTCATTGACAGCATGGCCAATGTTGAATGTTTATCATTTTAAACTTGGAGAAGTGCCCCTTAATCCCAGATTTGGGACCACACAGCCACTCCACTGAATAGCAGGCTAGTGATTGCTTTTCAATGCTTGCAGTTGGTCATTGTCACTGATTCCTTCCAAACCACTCATTGTTGAATTTGCGATTTCCAACTTGTGTAATGTTTATGGCCCATGAGCACTGATACGTTTTATCTATAATTTCACTTCATTATTTATTGTCATATTACAAGGATTAAAAAGGATTTGCCAGTAGATTGTCGACTTGATTCATGATGATGACTGCTAGCTAAGATTTTGAAAGTATGATGTTGACATGATCAGTCCAATCAAAGCTACTGTACATATAACCTGATTTTAACGTAATTTTATCTGTGGCCAATGACCTGCTAATATAACTCTATGGCAGCACCCAATGGGCTAGAATTTTCTAGCTCTACCCTTAGACTTGGCGGTGACGTAGTGTCCCCATGAGTGACGGAACACTGAGCCAATCACGGCGCAACACTCTGTATTTTCTCCTGGCTTGCCCCACCACCACAGAAAGCACTGAGCTAGGCTGAAACACCTGCATTTTGGAGCTGCCTTACTCAAGAAAACAAAAAAGAGACAATGTTTGTATGTGGCTTTCTTGTTTTCAAACTGAAATGTGACACATATTAATGCCAAAATAACATGCAAAACAGGCAAGCCCCCCCCCCCCCACAACATTTTTTATTTTAAATGTTTGCTAAAAATGTGGGTCTCAAAATTGGTGGGATCACAGAAACAATGGAAAAATAAATAAATTATGAAATGTTAATTATATAAAGCAGCTTGTGTAGTCATCTGCTAGAGACCCAAGTAATACATTTAGGCCAGATAACTGACACCGGAATCGGCCCAAGCCCCAAGTAATACATTTGGCCCAGATAACTCACACCGGAATCGGCCCGAGCTCAATCCCCGCATCCTAGCCATAAGTAATACTGCCTAAGGCGGCACTCGTGCCACATGACCTCGGCCGAGTCTGACTCTCAGCCGGAATGGGCCCAGATCCACTGTGCTAGCTGGGTTTAGCTGGCCCAGATCCACTGTGCTAGCTGGGTTTAGCTGGGTTTAGCTGGCCCAGATCCACTGTGCTAGCTGGGTTTAGCTGGGTTTAGGTGGCCCAGATCCACTGTGCTAGCTGGGTTTAGCTGGCCCAGATCCACTGTGCTAGCTGGGTTTAGCTGGGTTTAGCTGGCCCAGATCCACTGTGCTAGCTGGGTTTAGCTGGCCCAGATCCACTGTGCTAGCTGGGTTTAGCTGGGTTTAGCTGGCCCAGATCCACTGTGCTAGCTGGGTTTAGCTGGGTTTAGCTGGCCCAGATCCACTGTGCTAGCTGGGTTTAGCTGGCCCAGATCCACTGTGCTAGCTGGGTTTAGCTGGGTTTAGCTGGCCCAGATCCACTGTGCTAGCTGGGTTTAGCTGGCCCAGATCCACTGTGCTAGCTGGGTTTAGCTGGGTTTAGCTGGCCCAGATCCACTGTGCTAGCTGGGTTTAGCTGGGTTTAGCTGGCCCAGATCCACTGTGCTAGCTGGGTTTAGCTGGGTTTAGCTGGGTTTAGCTGGCCCAGATCCACTGTGCTAGCTGGGTTTAGCTGGGTTTAGCTGGCCCAGATCCACTGTGCTAGCTGGGTTTAGCTGGGTTTAGCTGGGTTTAGCTGGCCCAGATCCACTGTGCTAGCTGGGTTTAGCTGGGTTTAGCTGGCCCAGATCCACTGTGCTAGCTGGGTTTACTCCACACACACCTTATTGTCCTTTTCTAGGTAAAGTGTAGGCATACTGTCTTTATAAGCAAATCAATATGATCGCCTATTTACAGCAGAAAATGGTTTGTCTTTGTAACACAAACACACCCATCTTGTTTTTCGTTGTTGATAAATGTATCTACACTTAACTTCTATGGGCTAGGTGGGACGTTAGCGTCCCACTCTATTCAACAGCCAGTGGAAGAGAGTGGCGCGAAATACAAATACCTCAAAAATGCTATAATTTCAATATTTCAAACATACGACTATTTTACACCATTTGAAAGATAAGACACTCGTTAATCTAACCACATTGTCTGATTTCAAAAAGGCTTTACAGCGAAAGCAAAACATTAGATTATGTTAGGAGAGTACATAGACACAAATAACCACACAGCCATTTTTCAAGCAAGCATATATGTCACAAAAACCCAAAACACAGCTAAATGCAGCACTAACCTTTGATGATCTTCATCAGATGACACTCCTAGGACATTATGTTATACAATACATGCATGTTTTGTTCAATCAAGTTCATATTTATATCAAAAAACAGCTTTTTACATTGGCGTGTGATGTTCAGAAATTGTATTCCCACCGAAAACTTCCGGTGTATTTACTAAATTACTCATGATAAACATTGACAAAATATATAATTATTTTAAGAATTATAGATACAGACCTCCTTTATGCACTCGCTATGTCAGATTTTAAAATAGCTTTTCGGCGAAAGCACATTTTGCAATATTCTGAGTACATAGCTCAGCCATCACGGCTAGCTAATTTGACACCCGCCAAGTTCGGAGCTCACTAAACTCAGAATTAGTATTAGAAAAATTGGATTACCTTTGCTGTTCTTTGTCAGAATGCACTTCCAGGACTGCTACTTCCACAACAAATGTTGTTTTTGTTCCAAATAATCCATAGTTATGTGCAAATACCTCCGTTTTGTTCGTGCATTCAGGTCACTATCCAAAGGGTAACGCGCGAGCGCATTTCGAGACAAAACATTTCAAAATGTTCCATTACCGTACTTCGAAGCATGTCAAACGCTGTTTAAAATCAATTTTTATGGTATTTTTCTCGTAAAATAGCGATAATATTCCAACCGGACAATGCTGTATTCATTCAAAAAGGAAGAGAAAAAATGGCGAGGTCTCGTGAATGCGCATTTCCAATCTCAGTCCACTGACAAACTGTGCTCCTGTTATCTGCCCAGAGACAGGAGACGCGTCAATCCGCTTTCTGAACGCTTTAGAGAGCCAATGGAAGCCTTAGAAAGTGCTACATAACCCCACGGGCACTGTAGTTTTGATAGAGAAGCAAAGGGAGAACTACAAATTCGCAAACAGGCCACTTCCTGCTTGGAATTTTCTCAGGTTTTTGCCTGCCATATGAGTTCTGTTATACTCACAGACACCATTCAAACAGCTTTAGAAACTTCAGGGTGTTTTCTATCCAAATGCACTAATAATATGCATATTCTCGTTTCTGGGAAAGAGTAGTAACCAGTTTAAATCGGGTACGTTTTTTATCCAGCCGTGAAAATACTGCCCCCTAGCCCAGACAGGTTAAGCTGGCCATGTTAGTGCAATGTCCACCTGTAGCCTAAACCTGTAGGGATATTAATTTAGGGATGTGTCCCCTGGAAAGTTCTAACAGCAGACAAAAGGAGACGAGACAAAACTAGCCAGTTATAGTTGTTGACTTGACAGCTGAGTTGACTGAAGACCGGGCGTTCAACTTGCAGTTGTTGATATCATTTCCACGGTAACATTAAATCAAATTGTATTTGTCACATGCGCCGAATACAACCGGTGTTGACCTTACAGTGAAATGCTTACAAGCCCTTAATCAACAATGCAGTTTTAAGAAAAATAAGTGTTAAAGTAAAAAAATAAAGAAATAACATGTCATTACATGATGTGATAAAACGTCCCTTACAAAAAAAGATAGCAGTTTTGAAACTGCAGTACAAGTGCAGTAACTGCAGTCGACTGGGGTATTTTGTACCCAGTACTGCAGTTATACTGCACTCTGACTGCAGTAAAAAAAAACTGTTATTTTGGATGCCGTATTTGTAACATACTGCAGTTATACTACACTCTGACAGCAATCTCTTTTCGGGAGGGTTAAAGTTGCAAGCTACTTTTGTAGTGAGGTAGAACAAGTGTCTCATGAAACACATTCCAGACACTTACTTTTTTGCCATCTTGGCATAACTGTGATTTGACAGAGAAATATCAGTTAGCTAGATAGGCTAGCCAGCTGAAGCTATCCCCAAGCTATGCTAGCTAGCTAGCTGCTGTCAGGTTGTCTAAACACAAGGTCAGCGCAGGCTTTAGCCTGCACATAGAAATGAATTAGCAGATCATCTTGAGATGCGTGTCTTCAGTGTACCTGTGCTTTGTCACAGACGTGCTCCTTGCGGGAGGCTAATTGAAAATGGCTTCACTGTTGCTGTCTTCTTCCCTACCTAGAGAGTGTGTATCAAACCACACACTGACATTGCAGACAGATCCTCTTGGCCTATATGCTCAGGATCCATTTCAAATGTCCTTTCCCTCAGTGCTGCAGCAGTGGTTTTGTAATGTTACTGTAAATGTCCTCTCCCTTAGTGTTGCAGCAGTAGTGTTGTAATGTTACTGTAAATGTCCCCTCCCTCAGTGTTGCAGCAGTAGTGTTGTAAATATTACTGTAAATCCCCCCTCCCTTAGTGTTGCAGCAGTAGTGTTGTAATGTTACTGTAAATGTCCCCTCCCTCAGTGTTGCAGCAGTAGTGTTGTAAATATTACTGTAAATCCCCCCTCCCTTAGTGTTGCAGGAGTGGTGTGGTAATGTTACTGTAAATGTCCCCTCCCTCAGTGTTGCAGCAGTAGTGTTGTAATTAGAGGTCGACCGATTATGATTTTGCGACGCCGATACCGATGCCGGTTGTTGGGGGGCCCAAAAAAAGCCGATACCGATTAATCGGCCAATTTTATTTATTTATTTATTTGTAATAATGACATTTACAACAATACTGAATGAACACTTATTTTAACTTAATATAATACATCAATAAAATCTATTTAGCCTCAAATAAATAATGAAACATGTTCAATTTGGTTTAAATAATGCAAAAACATAGTGTTGGAGAAGAAAGTAAAAGTGCAATATGTGCCATGTAAGAAAGCTAATGTTTAAGTTCCTTGCTCAGAACATGAGAACATATGATAGCTGGCATCCCTAAGTCTAAATATTGCTGTTACATTGTACAAGCTTCGATGTTATGTCATAATTATGTACAATTCTGGCAAATTAATTACGGCCTTTGTTAGGAATAAATGGTCTTCACACAGTTCGCAACGAGCCAGGCGGCCCAAACTGCTGCATATACCCTGACTGCTTGCACGGAACGCAAGAGAAGTGACACAATTTCCCTAGTTAAAATAAATTCATGTTAGCAGGCAAGATTAACTAAATATGCAGGTTTAAAAATATATACCTGTGTATTGATTTTAAGAAAGGCATTGATGTTTATGGTTAGGTACATTGGTGCAACGTCAGTGCTTTTTTCGCGAATGCGCTTGTTAAATCATCACCCGTTTGGCAAAGTAGGCTGTGATTCGATGAGAAATTAACAGGCACCGCATTGATTATATGCAACGCAGGACAAGCTAGATAAACTAGTAATATCATCAACCATGTGTAGTTTACTAGTGATTATGTTAAGATTGATTGTTTTTTATATGATAAGTTTAATGCTAGCTAGCAACTTACCTTGGCTTCTTGCTGCCCTCGCGTAACAGGTAGTCAGCCTGCCACGCAGGCTCCTCGTGGAGTGCAATGTAAGGCAGGTGGTTAGAGCGTTGGACTAGTAACCGGAAGGTTGCAAGATCGAATCCCCGAGCTGACAAGGTAAAAATCTGTCGTTCTGCCCCTGAACAAAGCAGTTAACCCACCGTTCCTAGGCTGTCATTGAAAATAAGAATGTGTTCTTAACTGACTTGTCTAGTTAAATAAAGGTAAAAAAAATATACAAAAAATTGGCCACAATCGGTGTCCAAAAATGCTGATTACCGATTGTTATGAAAACTTGAAATCGGCCCTAATTAATCGGCCATTCCGATTAATCGGTCGACCTGTAGTTGTAATATCACTGTAAATATCCCCTCCCTTAGTGTTGCACCAGTAGTGGTGTAATTCCACTGTAAATGTCCCCTCCTCAGTGTTGCAGCAGTAGTGTTGTAATGTTACTGTAAATGCCCCCTCCCTTAGTATTGCAGTAGTAGTGTTGTAATGCTACTGTAAATGTCCCCTCTCTTAGTATTGCAGCAGTAGTGTTGTAATGTTACTGTAAATGTCCCCTCCCTTAGTGCTGCAGCATTAGTGTTGTAATGTTACTGTAAATGTCCTCTCCCTTAGTGCTGCAGCAGTAGTGTTGTAATGTTACTGTAAATGTCCCCTCCCTTAGTATTGCAGCAGTAGTGTTGTAATGTTACTGTAAATGTCCTCTCCCTTAGTGCTGCAGCAGTAGTGTTGTAATGTTACTGTAAATGTCCTCTCCCTTAGTGCTGCAGCAGTAGTGTTATAATGTTACTGTAAATGTCCTCTCCCTTAGTGCTGCAGCAGTAGTGTTGTAATGTTACTGTAAATGTCCTCTCCCTCAGTGCTGCAGCAGTAGTGTTGTAATGTTACTGTAAATGTCCTCTCCCTTAGTGCTGCAGCAGTAGTGTTGTAATGTTACTGTAAATGTCCTCTCCCTTAGTGCTGCAGCAGTAGTGTTGTAATGTTACTGTAAATGTCCTCTCCCTTAGTGCTGCAGCAGTAGGGTTGTAATGTTACTGTAAATGTCCTCTCCCTTAGTGCTGCAGCAGTAGTGTTGTAATGTTACTGTAAATGTCCTCTCCCTTAGTGCTGCAGCAGTAGGGTTGTAATGTTACTCTGTGTTGTTTTCATTCCATACGGTGTGTGTTTTCTCTAGACTGTGTTCCACCTCCTCGCTGAGGCAACTTATCTATGGTGTAACGTTCTTAAGTCTTTTTTTGGGTATCTGTACTTTACTATTTATATTTTTGACAACTTTTAGTTTTACTTCACTACATTCCTAAAGAAAATAATGTACTTTTTACTCCATACATTTTCCCTGACACCAAAATGTACTCGTTACATTTTAAATGCTTAGCAGGACAGGAAAATGTTCCAATTCACGCACTTATAAAGATAACATCTCTGGTCATCCCTACTGCCTCTGATCTGGCAGACTCACTGAACACAAATGCTTTGTATGTAAATGATGTGTGAGTGTTGGACTGTGCCCCTGGCTATCCGTCAACAAAAATGAAAAGAAAATTGTGCCGTCTGGTTTGCGTAATATAAGGAATTTGAAATTATTTATAATTTTACTTTCGATACTTAAGTATATTTTAGCAATTACATTTACTTTTGATACTTAAGTATATTTTTGACTTTTACTCAAGTAGTATTTTACTGGGTGACTTTCACTTTTACTTGAGTAATTTGTCTGTTTCACATCTAGCAGGTAGTCAGGAGGTCTGGTTCTGTACAGGTAGTCAGGAGGTCTGGTACTGTACAGGTAGTCAGGAGGTCTGGTTCTGTACAGGTAATCAGGAGGTCTGGTTCTGTACAGGTAATCAGGAGGTCTGGTTCTGTACAGGTAATCAGGAGGTCTGGTTCTGTACAGGTAGTCAGGAGGTCTGGTTCTGTACAGGTAATCAGGAGGTCTGGTTCTGTACAGGTAGTCAGGAGGTCTGGTTCTGTACAGGTAATCAGGAGGTCTGGTACTGTACAGGTAGTCAGGAGGTCTGGTTCTGTACAGGTAGTCAGGAGGTCTGGTTCTGTACAGGTAGTCAGGAGGTCTGGTACTGTACAGGTAGTCAGGAGGTCTGGTTCTGTACAGGTAGTCAGGAGGTATGATACTGTACAGGTAGTCAGGAGGTCTGGTTCTGTACAGGTAGTCAGGAGGTCTGGTTCTGTACAGGTAGTCAGGAGGTCTGGTTCTGTACAGGTAGTCAGGAGGTCTGGTACTGTACAGGTAGTCAGGAGGTCTGGTTCTGTACAGGTAGTCAGGAGGTCTGGTTCTGTACAGGTAGTCAGGAGGTCTGGTTCTGTACAGGTAGTCAGGAGGTATGATACTGTACAGGTAGTCAGGAGGTATGGTACAGGTTGTCAGGAGGTCTGTTACTGTACAGGTTGTCAGGAGGTCTGGTACAGGTAGTCAGGTGGTCTTTTACAGGTAGACAGGAGGTTTGTTACTGTACAAGTTGTCAGGTGGTCTGGTACAGGTAGTCAGGAGGTCTGGTACAGGTAGTCAGGAGGTCTGGTACAGATAGTCAGGAGGTCTGGTCCAGGTAGTCAGGAGGTCTGGTACAGGTAGTCAGGAGGTCTGGTACAGGTAGTCAGGAGGTCTGGTACAGGTTGTCAGGAGGTCTGGTACAGGTTGTCAGGAGGTCTGGTACAGGTTGTCAGGAGGTCTGGTACAGGTTGTGAGGAGGTCTGGTACAGGTAGTCTGGAGGTATGGTACAGGTAGTCAGGAGGTCTGGTACAGGTAGTCAGGAGGTCTGGTACTACACTTGTGGGACCTAGAGTAGAGATCAAGGATGGTTGAGGACATATTGTTAGGGTGTTGAACCATGACATGGTGTTTATACCAGGGCTCTCCATCCCTGTTCCTTGAGATCTATCCCCCTGTAGGTTCTCTCTCTCAACCCTAATCTGGCCTACTTGATTCTAATAATGAGTTAATTGATAAGCTGAATCAGGTTAGGAGTGAAAACCTACGGAGGGTAGCACTCCAGGAACAGGGTTGGAGAGCCCAGGTTTATACTCTCTGTTTAGTTCAAGGAGAGATTATGTGAAATAGGATTTATTTAACCAACATTGGTCTCAATGGCCTGTAAGTAAGTGTAATTGAGTGAGCCTTTGAGAGCCCTGGAATGGGGATAGAGTGGGGGAGCGTGAGGGAGGGAGGGAGGTAAAAAAAGGGAGAGAGGGAAAAGAGGGAGAGAGACCTTGGTAGGACAGTTTCCTTTTCTGATGTGTGTTGAGACAGCAGGGCGCTTGTTCTCTTAATTAGCTGCTGAGTCCTTGAGTCACAGCAAGCAATGCCTGTCCTCTCCAAGCTGCCGCACTGACCTCGTGTGTGTGTGTGTGTGTGTGTGTGTGTGTGTGTGTGTGTGTGTGTGTGTGTGTGTGTGTGTCAGTGATCTCTAGTTTCACCGGAAGTACAGATCAGGTTCAATCTGATCTGAGTTTACTGCATTAGATAGGTTCTCTTGTTCCAGGGTTACCTACCCTACGTACTATCACTCTGCCTCTTTCTCTCTCTATTCCCCCTCCCTCTTTCTCTATTCCCCTGTCTCGCTCTACCCCCTCTCCTTCTACTCCCCCCTCTCTCTTTTCCCCCCTGTCTCTTTCTCTCTCTACCCCCCTCTCCCTCTACTCCCCCTCTCTCTATTCTCCCTGTCTCTTTCTCTCTCTTCTCCCCCTGTCTCTTTCTCTCTCTTTTCCCCCCTGTCTCTTTCTCTCTCTACCCCCCTCTCCCTCTACTCCCCCTCTCCCTCTACTCCCCCCTGTCTCTTTCTCTCTCTTCTCCCCCTGTCTCTTTCTCTCTCTACTCCCCCCTATCTCTTTCTCTCTCTTCTCCCCCTGTCTCTTTCTCTCTCTACTCCCCCCCCCTCTCTCCACTCCCCCTCTCTCTCTCTCTCTCTACTCCCCCCTGTCTCTTTCTCTCTCTTTTCCCCCCTGTCTCTTTCTCTCTCTACTCCCCCCTCTCTCACCACTCCCCCCCTCTCTCTTTTCCCCCTTGTCTCTTTCTCTCTCTACTCCCCCCTATTTCTCTCTCTATTCCCCTGTCTCTTTCTCTTTACCCCAACCCTCTCTCTCTCTCTACTCTCCCCCCCTCTCTTTCTCTCAACCCCCCCTCTGTCTCCTCTCCCCCCTCTCTCTCTATCCCCCCTCTCTGTCTCCTCTCCCCCTCTCTTTCTACCCCCTCTCTATCTTCTCCCCCTCCCTCTCTCTCTCTCTTTTCTATGTCTCTCAACTCCAACTCAACTCATATTGCTTTATTGGCATGAGGTAACAATGTACATATTGCCGAAAGCGTACTTTGTAGTGCGCTGCCAACCCACATCTCTCTGCGTCCTCCCCCAACAGGATGGTAGCCTCTTCTTATCAGAGAGGTCTTTGAAACTTTCGATAAGGGTTTCAAATTTGGGGAAATGACACTAAAATGTTTACATATATTTTTTAATTTTGTCAGGAAATGCAGCTCTGTCTCAGGTTCTGCTGTATTTGTATGTGTATTTATTATGGATCCCCATTAGTTCCTGCCAAGGCAGCAGCTACTCTTCCTGGGGTCCAGAAAAATGGCTGTGTTGTGTGTTGAGTAGTCTGGCTGTGTTGTGTGTTGAGTAGTCTGTCTATGTTGTGTTGAGTAGTCTGGCTGTGTTGTGTGTTGAGTTGTCTGGCTGTGTTGTGTTGAGTGGTCTGGTTGTGTTGTGTGTTCAGTAGTCTGGCTGTGTTGTGTTGAATAGTCTGGCTGTGTTGTGTGTTGAGTAGTCTGGCTGTGTTGTGTTGAGTGGTCTGGCTGTGTTGTGTGTTGAGTAATCTGGCTGTGTTGTGTGTTGAGTAATCTGGCTGTGTTGTGTGTTGAGTAGTCGGGCTGTGTTGTGTGTTGAGTAGTCGGGCTGTGTTGTGTGTTGAGTATATGAGCCTGTTAAAGCTGTGTATATGAGCCTGTTAAAGCTGTGTATATGAGCCTGTTAAAGCTGTGTATATGAGCCTGTTAAAGCTGTGTATATGAGCCTGTTAAAGCTGTGTATATGAGCCTGTTAAAGCTGTGTATATGAGCCTGTTAAAGCTGTGTATATGAGCCTGTTAAAGCTGTGTATATGAGCCTGTTAAAGCTGTGTATATGAGCCTGTTAATAACCTGTTGAGGCCACGGGTTAGCAATGAACCCTGAGACGGGATTGCTAGCAAGGCTGGAAATTCAAAACATCAAAAATCTAATAATTTCAATTTCTCAAACAATCAACTATTTTACACCATTTAAAAGATAAACATCTCCTTAATCTAACCACATTGTCCGATTTTCAAAGAGGCTTTACGGCAAAAGCATAAAGTTAGATTATGTTAGGACAGTACATAGCCACAAAAGTACAAACATCCATTTTCAATTCAAGGTCAGGCGTCACCAAAAGCAGAAACCAGCTAAAATTATGCACCAACCTTTGACAATCTCCATCAGATGACACTCCTAGGACATTATGTTATACAATACATGCATTTTTTGTTCCATCAAGTTCATATTTATATCCAAAAACCGCATTTTACAGTAGCTGTGAAATTCTGATTTTTTTCGTCTCTGAAATGCTTCCGGTGAACAACGTTACAATTTTCAAAATTACTATTCGAAAACATTGGTAAATTATAATATTGTCATTCAAATAATTATAGTTTAACATTTCGTAAATGATACTGTCTTGCCAGATTTCAAAATAACTTTACTGGGAAATCACAAGTTGCAATAAACCAGGTGCTGTGCTAAGAACAATAAGCTAGCCTAATTAGCTTAGCATCATCTTGTAACCATGTAATATCAATAATACTATTGTCAATAATCCATTACCTTTGATTATCTTCATCCATTGGCAGTTCCAGGAATTCCAGGTCCACAACAAATGTGGTTTCTTTTGACAAAGTTCATAATTGATGTCCAAAGAACTCCAAGTTGTTCCATGTTGTTAGCGCTTCGGTGGCTACTAAAAAGTAGCGCGGGGGGGTGTGTGAAGTCACGGCAAAAAGTTAAAAAAGTTACAAAAATAATCTATTTATGTTTGTTCAAACATGTCAAATGTTGTTTAGCATCAATCTTTAGAGCCATTTTTAACGTGAAACATCAGTAATGTTTCAACCCGACCTCACCTGTGTCTAGAAAAACGTTTTTGAAAAATGTCCCGTGTCTCATGATTGCGCAGGTGCAGGCCATAATGGAAGTGACGACATCCCACGGACGTCAACTTCAATGCATTCTTATTTGCTCCCTGTTAATCATGGAAGCTTCAAACAACTTTATAAAGATCGCTGACATCTAGTGGAATCCGTAGGAGTTGCGAACTGAATCCTTTCTCACTATGGTATCTAATAAACAATGACACTAAATAGTACAGCCACAAAATTCTCATTTTTTTTAATCTATTTTTCTCAGGTTTTTGCCTGCAATATGAGTTTTGTTATACTTACAGACACCATTCAAACTGTTTTAGAAAATTCAGAGTGTTTTCTATCCGAATGTGTTAATAATATGCATATCCTAGCTTCTGAGTTGGTGTAGGAGGCAGTTAAAAATGGGCACGTATTTTTTTCAAAATGCTCAATACTGCCACCGTGGCCCGTAGAGGCTAAAGCTGTGTATATGAGCCTGTTAAAGCTGTGTATATGAGCCTGTTAAAGCTGTGTATATGAGCCTGTTAAAGCTGTGTATATGAGTCTGTTAAAGTTGTGTATATGAGCCTGTTAAAGCTGTGTATATGAGCCTGTTAAAGCTGTGTATATGAGCCTGTTAAAGCTGTGTATATGAGCCTGTTAAAGCTGTGTATATGAGCCTGTTAAAGCTGTGTATATGAGCCTGTTAAAGCTGTGTATATGAGCCTGTTAAAGCTGTGTATATGAGCCTGTTAAAGCTGTGTATATGAGCCTGTTAAAGCTGTGTATATGAGCTTGTTGTAACTGTTTATGTGGTGCTACTGTGTGAAGGGATTATTACAGGCTGTGTGTGAAGGCTTAGCCAGACTGCAATTAATACAGGAGGAGCTGCCTTTGTTACCTTCACTGACAGATGTAATCTACAGGAGGAGCGGCCTTTGTTACCTTCACTGACAGATGTAATCTACAGGAGGAGCGGCCTTTGTTACCTTCACTGACAGATGTAATCTACAGGAGGAACGGCCTTTGTTACCTTCACTGACAGATGTAATCTACAGGAGGAGCTGCCTTTGTTACCTTCACTGACAGATGTAATCTACAGGAGGAGCTGCCTTTGTTACCTTCACTGACAGATGTAATCTACAGGAGGAACGGCCTTTGTTACCTTCACTGACAGATGTAATCTACAGGAGGAGCTGCCTTTGTTACCTTCACTGACAGATGTAATCTACAGGAGGAACTGCCTTTGTTACCTTCACTGACAGATGTAATCTACAGGAGGAGCTGGCTTTGTTACCTTCACTGACAGATGTAATCTACATCTCTCGCTCTCTCACTGACACTCTCTCTACTCGCCCCCCCCCTATACTCCCCTCTCAACTCTATCTCAATTAACTTTCAATTAAAATGGCTTAATTGGCATGGGGAACAAATGTTAACATTGCCAAAGCAAAAAATAAATAAATGTACAGTAAACATAACACTCTCAAAGTTCCAAAAGAATAAAGGCATTTCAAATGTCATATTATGTGCAAATAGTTAAGTAGAAAAGTGAAAATAAATAAACATAAATATGGGTTGTATTTACAATGATGTTTGTTCTTCACTGGTTGCCCTTTTCTTGTGGCAACAGGTCAAAAATCTTGCTGCTGTGATGGCACACTGTGGTATTTCACCCAATGGATATGGGAGTTTATCAAAATTGGGTTTGTTTAATACTGTCATACATTTGGCAGGAGGTTAGAAAGTGAAGCTCAGTTTCCACCTCATTTTGTGGGCAGTGTGCACATAGCCTGTCTTCTCTTGAGAGCCAGGTCTGCCTACGGCGGCCTTTCTCAATAGCAAGGCTATGCTCACTGAGTCTGTACATAGTCAAAGTTTGGGTCAGTCACAGTGGTCAGGTATTCTGCCACTGTGTACTCTCTGTCATCTCCCGTCTGGATTACTGCAACTCGCTGTTGGCTGGGCTCCCTGCCTGTGCCATTAAACCCCTACAACTCATCCAGAACGCCGCAGCCCGTCTGGTGTTCAACCTTCCCAAGTTCTCTCACGTCACCCCGCTCCTCCGCTCTCTCCACTGGCTTCCAGTTGAAGCTCGCATCCGCTACAAGACCATGGTGCTTGCCTACGGAGCTGTGAGGGGAACGGCACCTCCGTACCTTCAGGCTCTGATCAGTCCCTACACCCAAAGAAGGGCACTGCGTTCATCCACCTCTGGCCTGCTTGCCTCCCTACCTCTGCGGAAGCACAGTTCCCGCTCAGCCCAGTCAAAACTGTTCGCTGCTCTGGCACCCCAATGGTGGAACAAGCTCCCTCACGACGCCAGGACAGCGGAGTCAATCACCACCTTCCGGAGACACCTGAAACCCCACCTCTTTAAGGAATACTTGGGATAGGATAAAGTAATCCTTCTACCCCCCCCCCCCCCCCTAAAAGATTTAGATGCACTATTGTAAAGTGGTTGTTCCACTGGATATCATAAGGTGAATGCACCAATTTGTAAGTCGCTCTGGATAAGAGCGTCTGCTAAATGACTTAAATGTAATGTAATGTAGAGCCAAATAGCATTCTAGTTTGCTCAGTTTTTTTGTTAATTCTTTCCAATGTGACAAGTAATTATAATTTTGTTTTCTCATGATTTGGTTTGGTCTAGTTGTGTTGCTGTCCTGGGGCTCTGTGGGGTGTGTTTGTGTTTGTGAACAGAGCCCCAGGACCAGCTTGTTTAGGGGACTCTTCTCCAGGTTCATCTCTCTGTAGGTGATGGCTTAGTTATGGAAGGTTTGGGAATCGCTTCCTTTTAGGTGGTTGTAGAATTTAACGGTTATTTTCTGGATTTTGATAAGTATCGGCCGAATTCTGCTCTGCATACATTATTTGGTGTTTTACGTTGTACACAGAGGATATTTTTGCAGAATTCTGTGTTTGGTGTTTGTCCTATTTTGTGAATTCTTGGTTGGTGAGCGGACCCCAGACCTCACAACCATAAAGGGCAATGGGTTCTATAACTGATTTAAGTATTTTTAGCTAGACCCTAATTGGTATGTTGAATTTTATGTTCCTTTTGATGGCATAGAAGGCCCTTCTTGCCTCGTCTCTCAGATCATTACCTGTGGTGCTGATGTTAAGGCCGAGGTATATATCGGGTTTTTTTATGTGCTCTAGGGCAATAGTGTGTAGATGGAATTTGTATTCGTGGTCCTGCAAACTGGACCTTTTTTGGAACACCTATATTTTTCAATCAGGGCCCAGGTCTGACAGAATCTGTGCAGAAGATCTAGGTGCTGCTGTAAACCCTCCTTGGTTGTGGACAGAAGCACCAGGTCATCAGCAAATAGTAGACATTTGACTTCAGATTCAGGTAAGGTGAGGCCGGGTGCTGCAGACTGTTATAGAGCCCTCGCAAATTTGTTGATATATATGTTGAAGAGGGTGGGGCTTAAACTGCATCCCTGTCTCACCCCACGGCCCTGTGGAAAGAAATGTGTGGGTTTTTTGGCAATTTTAACCACACACTTGCTTTTTGTGTATGTGGATTTTATAATTGTTGTATGTTTTTCACCCAACACCACTTTCTCTCAATTTGTATAGCAGACCTTCTTTTTTTAAATCAACAAATCATGAGAAGACTTTGCCTTTGTTTTGGTTTATTTATAGTTAGGGTGTGCAGGGTGAATACGTGGTCTGTCGTACGGTAATTTGGTAAAAAGCCAATTTGACATTTGTTCTGTACATAGTTTTTGCTGGGGAAATGTACAAGTCTGCTGTTAATGATAATGCAGAGGATTTTCCCAAGGTTGCTGTTGACGCATATCCCCCGGTTGTTATTGGGGTCAAATGTGTCTCCACTTTTGTGGATTGGGGTGATCAGTCCTTGGTTCTAAATGTTGGGGAAGATGCCAGAGCTGAGAATGATGTTAAATAGTTTAAGTATAGCCAATTGGAATTTGTGGTCTCTCTTTCTCTCTCTCTCTCTCTCTGACACTCTCTTCTCCACTCTCTCGCCCTCCTCCCCTCTCTCTCTCTATCTCTCTCTCTACTCCCCTCTCTCTCTCTCTACCCCTCTCTCTCTCTACTTCTCTCTCTCTCTCTACCCCTTTCTCTCTCTACTCCTCCCTCTCCCCTCT
>NW_021822531.1:0-24018 GCF_901001165.1 Salmo trutta
TGAGAGCGACTGGAATTATCTTCACCCTATTGGGTTTTGGTGTGTATATATATATGTTGATTAGTTTAGTTGTTTTAAGGGTATCTTGTCTAAATATCACTAAGCACGTATAGGGGTGGTGGGATCGTTGAGGTTGGTTTTCGCGAGGGCACAACCAGCGGGTGGGGCTGGTTGCAATGGCCACTCGCGGAAGTTTGGAGTTTGAAAAACTTAGTCGGCGACATGGAGTAAAGATTCCTGCTGCGGCCGGGTGTTCAGTGGAAGAATGTAGCTTGGCAGTGGGTGCTATCATTGGGTATGATAGTATCAAATCAGCTTCAAGGATGAATAGCGCTGTAGTGATATTCTTAGATTCCATTGAAAAGGTGAATACGATAGTTGAGAGTGGTGTTGTGTTGAGGGAAACACAGACACCGGTATTTCCGCTTATGAATCCGGCAAAGCAAGTTATACTTTCTAACGTGCCACCATTTGTTAGAGATGAAGTGTTGGAGCGAGAGATATCTCGTCATGGTCAAATTGTATCAACAATAAAGAAGGTTCTTTTTGGATGCAAATCTCCGTTGCTGAAGCATGTCGTGTCGCATAGGAGACAAGTGCATATGATTTTAAAAAAGGACACTGATGAACTGAATTTAGCATTCAGTTTTAAGATTGATGGATTTGATTATGTCTTTTACGCTTCTACTGAATCAATGAAATGCTTTGGCTGTGGAAGAGAGGGGCATTTGGTGCGTAATTGTCCCGAGAATGAGCACGCAGAGCCCGGTAGCAGCTCTAGTGCTGGTGCAGCTAACGCACCACCGCGAAGGGATGAACATGCTAAGGGTGCAGAGGAAGGGAGAAGGTGGGCAGATGTGGTAGGAAAAGTAGGAGAGGAAGGCAGTGTGGAAACGGGGGCAATTGTTGTAGATCAGAACAAAGAGGGAGGGGAAACAGTCGGTGAGATTGCGACTGCCGTCGCTGAGGTGGTGCTGGAAAACGAAATTGGAGGTCAAGAGGAGATTGAAATAATGGGAAAGGAAGCAGCTGTTTTCAAAGTACCGAGGAGTAAGAGGAAGAATGTAAGGGGCGGGGAAGGGTCTAATTCCAAGAGGAAGGTAGAGATGGATAATTCACTTGAAGATAAACAGGTTGTAGAGATGGTGGAGTTTTCTTCTGGGGAGGATAGCGAGAGTGAGTCATCTGATGCGTCACAACAAAATAGTGAGATAAATGGGGAGGAAGGGAGGTATGGGATTGGGAAGGTACGTCAATTTCTGAAGTTGACAAAAGGGAAGTGTCACGCCCTGACCAGGTGAACTCTGCTATTTTGGTCAGGGTGTGGCATTTCTATGCTTTATTGTGTATGTTTTGGTTATAGCCTTTCTTTGTGTTTTATTTCTATGTTGGGCTCGGGTGATTTCCCAATCAGACAGCTGTCACTTGTGAAGTCTGATTGGGAATCACATTTAAGTTCCTTTTCCCCCACAATGTTTGTGGGTTGTTGTCTCTTTTGTTTGAGCAAGTAACGTATCGACGTTTTTTTCTTGAATTTTGTGTACATGTTAATTCCATGGTGTTGAATAAACATGTGTTCGCTCCCAGCTGCGTTTTGGTCTACCTTTTCCGACGATGATTTCGTTATATCGTCTGAAGATGAAGATATTCGTTACAGGAAGAAATATATGCAGGATTATAATATAACAGATTTTTCCCTGAAAGTGAATTGTTTATTGAATCAGCAAAGTTTCTGTTGTCAAAAATAACAGGGGGAGGTTTGACAAGCCCTGAAATTGCTAGACTCAAGGAAGTGGTAACGAGAGTGATAAGTGATGTAAATTCTAAAGGAAATGAAAGAGTTCAGTCGCAGTTTTAACTCTGTAAAGAGATGTGGTTTCTGGGTCTTCCTCTGTATTTTTTTCTTCAACCATGAGCAGTTTTAAGATTTCTTCTTTAAATGTAAATGGGGCAAGAGACGTTAAAAAAAGAGCCATAGTGTATGAGTTAATTAGGGGAAAGGGAAGTGACATAATTTTTCTACAAGAAACGCATAGTAATTTGGAAAATGAAGTTATGTGGAAACAGGAGTGGGGGGGGACAGTGGTGTGTAGTCATAAAAACACAAAAAGTGGGGGTGTGGCCATATTGTTCTCAAAAGGGTTTTTGCCTTTGTCATATGAGGTTGAAGAGGTAGTTGAGGGGAGGTTACTAAAAGTTAGAGTAAGGTATGAAAACATCACTATGTGTCTGATAAATGTATATGCCCCAGTGGTGGCAGTTGAGAGGGTATGCTTTTTAGAGACATTATCAAATACCATTGAGAAATGTAACAAGGAAGATTATTTATTTATTGCTGGGGATTTTAACTGCACAGTCAGTGATTTAGATAGAAACCACAAAGAACCTCATATAGCCTCAAGGACTTTTTTAAAACGTCTCATTGTAACAAATGAACTGTGTGACAATTGGCGGAGTCAACATGGAGGCACAAGGCAGTATACCTGGGTGCATGTGAGGGAGAACACCATCTCTATGGCCAGGTTAGATAGGTTTTATTGTTTTGAGCATCAATCTCAGGTCTGTAAATCAAGTGTGATAACCCCAGTGGGATTTTCTGATCATTGTTTAATAACAGAGGTGGTGTTCATTAACGATGTAAAACCTAAAAGCGCATAATGGCATTTTAACATAACTTTATTGAGTGATGCTCACTTCAGGAAATGTTTTAGTTTTTTCTGGGAGAGGTGGAGGTCTCAAAAGGCCAGTTTTGTATCCCTTCAACAGTGGTGGGATATAGGGAAAATCCACATTCAACAATTCTGTAAGCAATACACGAGGAATGTCACCAAGGATATCACCAGATCAATGAAAGCCCTAGAGACTGAAATAGTGGAACTCATGACGTTGGTTGAGACCACAGGAGATCGAGGCCACACTCAGGCCCTCAAGAGGAAAAAAGCTGCATTGGCAGACCTGCTGGGTATCAGAGCACAGGGGGCATTGGTGAGAAGTAAGTTTCAGGGAATCTCTGAAATGGATGCCTCATCCAAATTTTTCTTTGGTTTAGAGAAAAAGAACGGACAAAGAAAAATTATTCATTGTCTCAAATCAGCTGTTGGACAAGAGCTCACTAGACCTAGTGAAATTAGAAAGAGGGCAGTAGAGGTCTATGCTGAGCTCTACAAGTGTGAGTACAAAGAGGATAAAACAGTGACACAGCAGTTCCTTGATGGGCTCCCACAGGTGGCTGCAGAAGCTCAGGTTGAGCTTGAGCAACCATTGCCTTTGCAGGAGTTATACACTGCATTAAAAGGCATGGAAAATGGAAGGGCACCAGGCATTGATGGGCTTCCTGTTGACTTTTTTAAGTCTTTTTGGGCTATGTTGGGAGAGGATTGGCTAGCAGTAGTTAATGATAGTTTAACCGGAGGGTTACTACCAATAAGCTGCAGAAGGGCTGTCCTCACCCTACTGCCCAAAAAGGGTGACCCTAGGGAGGTGAAGAACTGGAGGCCGGTGGCTTTATTGTGCACTGATTATAAGATCCTGTCAAAAGCTTTGTCCAACAGGTTGAGGGAGGTGATGGGGCAAATCATACATACGGACCAGTCCTACTGTGTTCCTGGCAGGCAGATAGGAGATAACATTTCTCTGATTCGTGATTTTTTGGACGTCTCTAGGGCTATTGGGTTGGATGCTGGTCTAATTTCAATTGATCAGGAAAAGGCATTTGACCGAGTTGAACATCAATATTTATGGCACACTTTGGAGGCGTTTGGGTTCAGCTCTGGTTTTATTGCCATGATAGAGGTGATATATGGTGACATTGAAAGTGTATTGAAAGTTAACGGTGGTTTGAGTGCGCTCCTTTTAAAGTGTGTAGAGGTATTAGGCAGGGATGTTCTTTGTCGGGAATGTTATATGCCATTGCTATAGAGCCACTACTAAATAGCATAAGAAGTCACATTGAAGGGGTGTACCTTTCAAGGGATATTCCTCCTATTCGTCTCTCAGCCTATGCTGATGATGTAGTTGTTTTAGTGAAAAATCAAGCGGAGGTGGATAGTTTGAGTCTAATGGTTGATCGTTTTAGGGGAATATCCTCTGCAAAGGTAAATTGGGAAAAGAGTTGTGCTTTACAGATTGGAGAATGGGATGGAGGGATCATGGCTTTGCCAGGGGGGCTGGAATGGTGTAAGGGAGGTTTTAAGTATCTTGGAGTGTACCTAGGAGATGAGGGGACTATGGAAAAAAATTGGATTGGGGTGGTTGAAATGGTGGAAGGGAGGATAAGGAGATGGCGTTGGTTGCTATCTCGTATGTCATATAGAGGGCGCACTATTATAGTTAACAATGTGATTGCCTCTGCACTGTGGCATCGGTTGTCAGTTTTAGAACCACCATCTGGCCTTCTGGCTAAGATACAGGCAATAATTGTGGATTTCTTTTGGGATAAATATCACTGGGTTCCACAAAGTGTTTTGTATTTGTCAAAAGAGGAGGGGGTACAAGGTCTTGTACATCTTGCTAGTAGGGCTGCTGCTTTCCGGTTGCAGTTTATTCAAAGGTTGCTTTATGGACAGGAAAATGTGGTTTGGAGAGGGGTGGCAGGTCTTGTATTACAGCAGGTTGGAGGATTAGGTTTAAAGAAAGCTTTATTTTTGGTTGATAGTAGCCAGATTTCCAGGGAGGGAATACCTCCGTTTTACAGAGGCCTTCTTAGGGTGTGGAGCATAATGAAGGTGTCCAGACGAACTTCAGCGGAGTCAGTGCATTGGCTGTTGGAGGAACCTCTGGTGTATGGGGCAAGACTGGATTGCACAACTGCAGATGTTCCACATTTTTCCAAGATTCTGGTGAAGGGCAAAATCATCACCTTAAAACAGTTAATGGCCGTGGCTGGGCCCGCCTTAATGGATGGTAGACGGGTGGCTGAACATTTGGGGGTGAGGTCGGAAAGGATTGTAGGACAAATGCTGGGAAGCTGCAGGAAGGCTCTGTCAGCAGAAGAGTGGGGTATGCTTCATAGCCACAAGAAGGTACAAGATGAAGACGTCTCATTTCCAAGACTAGGGATTACACCAAATATCCCAGAGTCAGAAAGAAAGGCGATATTACTGGATTTGAGAGGGTTGGAAGAGGTGGGTTTGGATGAGGTGAATGGGAAAGAATTATATAGGGGGTGTGTCAAGGTGTTGAATAAAGATAAATTGAAAAATAGAAAAGACACTCCATGGAGGGTAAAATTGGGCATTGATGACAAGGTAAAGCCAGCATGGAGAGCACTGTACAAGCCACCGTTACAAAAGGGTACTGGCGATATGCAATGGAGGGTTTTGCATGGCATCATTGCAGTTAATGCTTTTGTATCTGTTATTAACTCAGATGTTGGAGATGGATGTCCTTTTTGTAATATAAGAGAAACCATTTTTCACTGTTTTGTGGAGTGTGAGAGGATTAAACCTCTCTTGGAAATGCTGGAGTCTTTGTTTAAAGCTGTAGGGGAGATTTTCAATAACACTGTTTTTATTTTGGGGTTTCAATATAGAAAGCAACAGAAAAGAAAATGTCAACTGTTAAATTTTATTTTGGGACAAGCTAAGATGTCCATTTTTTTGAGTAGGAAACATAAGATAGAAACGGGATATGGGCAGGATGTAAGATGTGTTTTTAAAGGATTAGTGAAAATAAGAATAAAAGTAGATTTTGAGTTCTTCTCAGCTGTAAAAGATCTCCCATTGTTTGAGGAGAAGTGGGCATACGAAGGAGCGCTTTGTTTTGTAGAGGAGGGGAAATTATTTTTTGTTGATGAAATAAGCTGAATGTATATGTTTGTTAGTATTTTTTTCTTTTCTTTTATTTTTTACATTTTTTGTTATTTTAGTGTTTTGTATTTTTTTCTTTTATTTTAAGAATTACATTTGGTGTTTCATTTCTGAAAAGGCAGTGTGTCATTATTGATGTTAATACTTGAGTATAAAATAAAGGTTTTATAAAAACTCAAAAAAAAAAAAAAACTCTCTCTCTCTCTCTCTCTCTAGCTCTCTGTCTCTGTCTGTCTCTGTCTTTGTCTCTCTCTCTCTGTCTCTCTCTCTCTAGCTCTCTGTCTCTGTCTCTGTCTCTTTCTCTCTCTCTCTCTCTCTCTCTCTCTCTGTCTCTCTCTCTCTCTCTCTCTCTCTCTGTCACTCTCTCTCTCTGTGTCTCCAATTCAATTCAATTTAAGGGCTTTATTGGCATGGAAACATATGTTTACATTGCCAAAGCAAGTGAAATAGATAATAAACAAAAGTGAAATAAACAAGTAAATATTACACTCAAAATGTCATATTATGTGCAAATAGTTAAAATACAAAAGGGAAAATAAATAAACATACATTTGGGTTGTATTTACAATGGTGTTGGTTCTTCACTGGTTCTCTCTCTTTCTCTCATTCTCTCTCTCTCAATTCAATTTAAGGGGATTTATTGGCATGGGAAACATATGTTAACATTACCAAAGCAAGTGAAGTAGATAATAAACATAAGTGAAATAAACAATACGAATGTACAGTAAACATTACACTCATAAAAGTTCCAAAAGAATAAAAACATTTAAAATGTCATATTATGTCTATATACAGTGTTGTAATGATGTGCAAATAGTTAACGTACAAAAGGAAAAATAAATAAACATAAATATGGGTTGTATTTACAATGCTGTTTGTTCTTCACTGGTTGAACTTTCTTTGTGGCAACAGGTCACAGATCTTGCTGCTGTAATTGCACACTGGAATTTCACCCAGTAGATATGGGAGTTTATCAAAATTGGGTTTGTTTTCAAATTCTTTGTGGATCTGTGTAATCTGAGGGAAATGTGTGTCTCTAATATGGTCATACATTTGGCAGGAGGTTAGGAAGTGCAGCTCAGTTTCCACCTCATTTTGTGGGCAGTGTGCACATATCCTCTCTTCTCTTGAGAGCCAGGTCTGCCTATGGCGACCTTTCTCAATAGCAAGGCTATGCTCACTGAGTCCGTACATAGTCAAAGCTTTCCTTAAGTCTGGGTCAGTCACAGTGGTCAAGTATTCTGCCACTGTGTACTCTCTGTTTAGGGCCAAATATCATTTCTAGTTTGCTCTGTTTTTTTGTTATTTCTTTCCAATGTGTCAAGTAATTATCTTTTTGTTTTCTCATGATTTGTCTGGGTCTAATTGTGTTGCTGTCCTGGGGCTCTGTGGGGTCTGTTTGTGTTTGTGAACAGAGCCCCAGGACCAGCTTACTTAGGGGGCTCTTCTCCAGGTTCATCTCTCTGTAGGTGATGGCTTTGTTATGGAAGGTTTGGGAATCGCGTCCTTTTAGGTGGTTGTAGAATTTAATGGCTCTTTTCTGAATTTTGATAATTAGCGGGTATCGTCCTAATTCTGCTCTGCATGCATTGTTTGGTGTTTTACATGTACACTGAGGATGTTTTTGCAGAATTCTGCATGCACAGTCTCAGTTTGGTGTTTGTCCCATTTTGTGAATTCTTTGTTGGTGAGCAGAGCCCAGACCTCACAACCATAAAGGGCAATGGGTTATATATCTGATTCAAGTATTTTTAGCCATATCCTAATTGGTATGTCAAATTTTATATTCCTTTTGATGGCATAGAAGGCTCTTCTTGCCTTGTCTCTCAGCTCGTGCACAGCTTTGTGGAAGTTACCTGTGGTGCTGATGTTGAAGACGGTGGGGCTTAAGCTGCATCCCTGTCTCAAACCACGGCCCTGTGGAAAGAAATATGTGTTTGTTTTTTTGCCAATTTTAACCACACACTTGTTGTTTGTGTACATGGACCTGTGTACAACCAGGTAGGCCAGTTGAGAACAAGTTCTTATTTACAACTGCGACATGGCCAAGATAAAGCAAAGCAGTGCGACAAAAACAACAACACAGAGTTACACATAAACAAACGTACAGTCAATAATACAATAGAAAAATCTATGTACAGTGTGTGCAAATGTAGAAGATTAGGGAGGTAAGGCAATAAATAGGCCATAGAGGTGAAATAATTACAATTTAGCATTAACACTGGAGTGATAGATGTGCAGATGATGATGTGCAAGTAGAGATACTGGGGTGCAAAAGAGCAAAAAGATAAAAAACAATATGGGGATGAGGTAGTTGGGTGTGCTATTTACAGATTGGCTGTGTACAGGTACAGTGATCGGTAAGGTGCTCTGACAGCTGATGCTTAAAGTTAGAGAGGGAGATATGTCTCCAGCTTCAGTAATTTTTGCAATTCGTTCCAGTCATTGGCAGCAGAGAACTGTAAGGAAAGGCGGCAAAAGAAAGTGTTGGCTTTGGGGATGACCAGTGAAATATACCTGCTGAAGCACGGGTTACGGGTGGGTGTTGTTATGTTGACCAGTGAGCTGAGAAAAGGCAGGGCTTTACCTAGCAAAGACTTATAGATAACCTGGAGCCAGTGGGTTTGGCGACGAATATGTAGCGTGGGCCAGCCAACGAGAGCATACAGGTCGCAGTGGTGGGTAGTATATGAGGCTTTGATGACAAAACGGATGGCACTGTGACAGACTACATCCAGTTTGCTGAATAGAGTGGTGGAGGCTATTTTGTAAATGACATCGCCGAAGTCAAGGATGGGTAGGATAGTCAGTTTTAAGAGGATATGTTTGACAGCATGAGTGAAGGATGCTTTACTGCGAAATAGGACGCAGATTCTAGATGTAATTTTGGATTGGAGATGCTTAATGTGAGTCTGGAAGGAAAGTTTACAGTCTAGTCAGACACGCAGGTATTTGAAGTTGTCCACATATTCTAAGTCAGAACAGTCCAGAGTAGTGATGTTAGTCGGGCGGGTGATTGCGGGCAGCAATCGGTTGAAGAACATGCATTTAGTTTTACTAGCATTTAAAAGCAGTTGGAGGCCATGGAAGGAGTGTTATATGGCATTGAAGCTCGTTTGGAGGTTTGTTAACACAGTGTCCAAAGAAGGGCAGATGTATACAGAATGGTGTCATCTGCGTAGAGGTGGATCAGAGAATCACCAGCAGCAAGAGCGACATCATTGATATATACAGAGAAAAGAGTCGGCCCGAGAATTGAACCCTGTGGCACCCCCATAGAGACTGCCAGAGGTGCGGACATCAGGCCCTCCGATTTGACAAACTGAACTCTATCAGAGAAGTAGTTGGTGAACCAGGTGAGACAGTCATTAGAGAAACCAAGGCTGTTGAGTCTGCCAATAAGAAATGTGATTGACAGAGTCGAAAACCTTGGCCAGGTCGATGAAGACGGCTGCACAGTACTGTCTTTTATCGATGGCGGTTATGATATCGTTTAGGACCTTGAGCGTGGCTGAGGTGCACCCATGACCAGCTCGGAAACCAGATTGCATAGTGGAGAAGGTACTGTGGGATTCGAAATGGTCAGTAATCTGTTTGTTAACTTGGCTTTTGAAGATTTTAGAAAGGCAGGACAGGATCGATGTAGGTCTATAACAGTTTGGGTCTAGAGTGTCTCCCCCTTTGAAGAGGGGGATGACCGCGGCAGCTTTCCAATCTTTGGGGATCTCAGACGATACAAAAGAGAGGTTGAACAGGCTAGTGTCGTGTCTTTGGCTATGCCGGATTAAGTGATATGACATGCTAATTTATAAAATTATTTATCTGTAATTAATATTACCTGATTAAGCTAATCAGGTAAATGTAATTAACTAGAAAGTCGGGGCACCACAGAAGAACGTTTATAGAGCTGTTATCTTCTGAATAAACTCTTAAAATACTTAGTAATATTTTACATCGATAGCAGTCAATCTTATCTTATTTTCAATCTCATCATGAAAGTTATAAATTCTTGGTTATCTTCACGAACCCTGGCTAACAAGTTGAATCAGCAATACAAAATTGGGTTTAATTATTTATTTACTAAATACCTAACTAATCACACAGAATTACAAATACACAGAATTCATATGATGTCATACAGAAAACGTCCTGGTGGACTGAGCCTGTATCATGGCTGGTTACACAAAGGAAGGGGGGGTTGGGCTTGAATGGAAGAGCGGGAAGATTTAGGAACACAGAAACAGCAGCTATGCTATCGTAAATAAATTATCTTATGCATTCTAAATTACCGCCCATTTGGAAAAGGAAAATGCAATAAATATTTACTCTGAGCTGCGCTTCGGTAGATTGGTCGTAGATGCTGGCCGTGGTTGGCCAACAGATCTTCCTGTTGTGTAGTGGAAGAATGTCAATGGTGGTGGTATCTTCGTCTGGTTGTTAGACTGGATCCGTCGTCCGTCCTTTCCTAGCCCACGTTAGCAGCGGCTAACTCAACGGCTAGGAAGTATCACTTCTGTAGTGAATAAGCTCAAAGTTCATACCAGTTCATACCATAGCTCACGCCGAGGTTGGCTTAGTTCTGTTCTTGATATGTGTCTGTCCTTATAACGTAGAGGCTGCAGTCCTCCCGTACTGGAACCCTGAATGTCTTTTCGTCAAAGACTTATATAGTGGAGAGGGGGAAGGAGGGGTTTCATCGTTTATAACCCCATGTCTCTTCACAGGGTTGGCCACTGATCGGCAGGGCACTTTCCCTATGAAAACCCAATTCTCTCATTTGGAAGCTAAAATTACATTTAATCTCCTAACAAACAATTTCAATATCAAACATTTCAATTGCATAACAATTCCATGTGACTCTGATAACTAGAGAGTGTATACTTTCTCCGGTACAGTTTATGTCGTCCTGCCATCAATCATAATGTCTCAGATAACAATGAACTGACATACATACTCATTACGTTATCAAGCATATTTCCAACTGGTTTTATTAACAAAAGATGGTTCCTTTCCCTATTTGTTTGATGTTCCCAGACTCTCTATATTTAACACAGGCTATTCCAGTCCTTCAGTAGGGTCAGAGAGAGAGGGGAAGGGAGAAGGTATTTATGGGGGGGTCATAAACCTTACCCACAGGCCAACGTCATGACAGTCCCCCCATGTTGGGTTCAATCTTGCGATTAACCTGCATGTTGTAAACCAACATAAAAATGAACGTGGGTTGTCCTGGTTGTGGATCATCGTTGTGGTCCCCATCTGGCGGTCGACCCGGGTAGGGTGTCTGCAAATGAAGAAGTCCGCTCCAAGGCTGTGCAGCAGATGTCCAGTTGGTGGTTGCTATTGCAGTCCCCCCTCTGGTGGTCGACCCGGGTAGGGTCTCTGCAAATGAAGATGTCCGTTCCATGACTCGGCAGCGGATGTCCGGGTTGGGATCGCCGTTCCGGACCCGTCGTCTGGTCGTCCAGACTGGAATATCTGGGCAGTAACTTAGGCAGAGGTTAACAACGCACACACACTCATGAAATATATCATTACATTTCCTCCCAAATGAGCGGCGTTGTGGCACTAACTGATGGTTGTATGGGGGAGTTGTTTATGGCTCTATCACTTTCTATGTGCCAAAGAAAATGAAACAAAATTAATGAAAGCATAAACAAAACAAAATAGTTATGCCACCTTAATCATCTAATTGGACTGTATTCTATCTACGTCCATGGTCTTGGCAAAATGACCCTATCATGGCATTGTCTAATGTCATATCTAGGGCTTTCCTAATTTGCGGGGTGGCGCTTAGGGTACTATCCTAAGTTGACAACTATATGATAAGTCTACAGCTGTGAGGCACTAGTTTTGGGCAGTCTACAGGATGACCTATGGACTTCTGGTTAGAAAACTGGTGAGTGCTGTAGAGTCAAAGGCCTAGAAGTAAATGTTCAACTTTACTAAGGCTGGTATTTTGTTTGGACCCTTAAGTGATCCTAGCATAAATCCTAATTGGATGTTCCGTTGTGCATGTGCGTTTATGCTTACACAATCGCGCATGTCAAGGGAAGATAACCAAGTATCCTGGCAGATTACAACTTGTTCAGAATGAGTCTGACATAGTCAGGTAATTTTCAGGTCAATGCCTGGAGGTCAGTCAGAATTGGTGTCAAGGGAGTCTGTAGTAGTTTTCTACAAGTCACGGTGTCTTCCACTATTGTAGTGGCGGTAGGTATGAAGTCTATTTCATAGCTATGTTATCCACGGAGGAGCTAACCTCACGACGGAAGTACTCTAAGTATTAGACCAGTCGTACGTGGTGTGATCATGGTTCATGACTTCTAATAACTTTTCTCCTGAACGGAGGGTTCTATTTATTAGTGGCATGTGTTAACCATTGGAGGAGTGCAATGGAGATTCCCTTCCCCGTGTTGCACTCTGAGTGAATCCTACGTCGCTATTATCAATAGCAATTTAACTTGTGAGGTTACTAATCCTCTTACTGAGTGTTGCTGGACTAACTGTGGTATTGGTACTGGTATTCAAGGGGTCCAGTTGTCCTACCGATTTATTCTGAAATATTATCTACCGGAACACATGATTGGAGCATATTACTAGTTGTATTGTAGTTGAACCTACACATGGCAAGGAATGATTATTGTTGCCATTTGTTTTGGAGGTGGACAAGTCCACTGGACTTCCTTTACGACCAGTGTGGTACACCTCAGTACTATCTTAGATGTGTTCTAAGATAATCCCCGTCTAGGGGCCTGTCTGCTCCTCACTGTTCTCATAGGGGAGTTTACAACTAGATTTGATTTATGCTCTGGCGGCCTCGTACGGTGTTGTCCGTAGTCTCGACCCCCCCACCGGCCTCGATGAGGCTCATCATGGGTCTGGGCTACTATTCCCCCCCTTTGTGTCTCGGGACCCCCCCACCAGCGGGTGGTGTTGGTGTCCGAGGCGCAAACGAGAAGGTCGGACCCTATGTACGAGTTGTCAGTGGCCGCGTTATTATGAGAATGGCTGTAACCTTTCAACCAAATCTCCTGGTGTTTGTGCTTCAACACCCTCAGTGGCTGTCGAGGTCTGTCAGTCACCATCGCTTCCGCGTGTGGCAACCTCTTCAGTACCTGCAAACTGAGACGAGGATATCGGTCTGTGATATCGCAAAGTGTTTCACCAGTGGGAGTCATCGGGTCAGTTGCTGGACTGACGCCATTAGTGTCATTGTAAGGGGTGACAGTCCCCAACAAAGCAGAAGGTGTATCATCGGAAGCAGAGTGTACTCTGCACATCAATGTTTTTCTTGCTGAGACGGCCGCAGTGCTTGCGGAAGTGTCCGAAGGGCCAGAGAAGTTCATCTCAACTACCGTATTGCACGGCTGCAAGAAGGAGGGAAGTTGCTCATTCACAGAGACAGCTGGCTCGAAATCATGAAAAGGGTGGTCAATCAGATTGGCTGATGGAATGTGTCGAGATATCGTAATATCTCCTTGGATCGGATTCTGCACCAAGAGGTTTCTACACGTCTTTTTCCCAAGGGGTGCTTTTGACAGATACCCCTCGTGAAGGACTGCGTTGCAGCTAGCGTTAGGGGAAGACAGTGTGGTCAGTGGAGAAGGCACTGTGGCCTGTGACCATACCTGGTTGGTTTTCCAATCCATCAATGGGAGTAACCGATCCATCAAGTCTGCTCCAAGTAGCAGGGTTACAGTTTCGAGGCTGGTAACATACACAGGATGAACGAGCGATACGTCCTGGAAGTGTAGTTTCAGCATGACTCTCAATGTGAGAGGCGAGGTAGTCTGAGTGACCCCTCGAAGTGTAGTGTCGCATCGTTCCACTTTTAACCAACGTTTAGTTGGCTTCAAAGCCCTTTTGAGATCATCAAACAATGTTTGAGAGATGAGTGATATTGTCGCACCCGAATCAATTAGCGCATGACAAGCTAAGCAGTCCTCCAGGACTGTTTCCAGGTATGGCCGTTTAGATTCGTGGTTAGTGGACATATTCCCCACAAAGTGGAGTGGTCGTTCGCAACGACGTGATGTGCCATGTCTGTTCAAGATGGAAGCAGATGGACTTTTCCGATTTTGAGTGGGCTTGGCTTTAACGAAGCGTTTGACCTTTTTCTTCGCAACTTTTGTATCAGAGTCTATAGACAAAGCCCGGGGGCTTGTTTCTTGATCAAGCGGGCCCTGGATAGGGTCTTGAATGAGAGCGGGAGAAATTTGAACTTTAACGTCCTTGCTATGGGTGTTAATTCCTGCGGACCTGGTGTCCGGTAATTCCCCGTCTAGTCCTTGTGACTTATCTTTTACCCTTTTCTCAAATTGTTCTCGCTTTAGTTCTTCCCGTAGTGGGACTTCTGGAGAACATTGTTCTACGTTTTGATCGTCCTTCAACCCTTTGTTACCCTTGTGCTCTGACACTTTTTGTGGGTTGGGTGCAGGAACGTAGCGAACGGGTCGATTGTAGCGGTAGTCGTTTTGAAGGCGACGTACTTTACAGTTATTTCGACCGCGGCGGTTATTGGAATCATGGTTTCGTGGTAGAAACTGTTGTTGTGCGTCAGCTCTCGACGCTCCAATACCTGATAATGCACCCTCTAACTGGAGTGAGTGCTCCTGGTCAAACTTCAAAACCGAATGGTCAGGGCTCTTAGCGTTGCGAGCTTTTGATGCCTCAAAAGCTGTGCTTGAAAGCTCTCTGAGTTGTAAGATAGGCAAGCCAACGTGGGCTGCAGGGCCCAAGTAGGTAATGAAGGTGGGATACATGTTCGACAGAAACATTTGTTTGAATGGTAACAGCTCTTCCATTCCTGTTTCTGTGAGTAGGCCAAAGTAAGCTGAACGAAGCCTATGATAGAAAGCTTGTGGGTGTTCGTTTCGAGCTTGTTTGACCGTGTTAGCCAGTGAGCTATCGTGTTTGCGAGTCGCAGAACCACTGAATTCTAATTTCAAAGCTGTGGCAAGTTTAGCGTAGTCATTTAGCACGTGTTGCTGTTGTAGGCGAATGAACCTCGTCACGTGTCTATTCGACGTTCGCTTCAACAGGTAAACCCTGTCAGAACCCGTAGCGTTCGGGTAGCCATCCAACGCGTCCTCTATGTCAGCTAGGAACGTCTCAGTATCGTTTGGCTGACCTGGAACGGGGTCAAAGGTGGGGAAATTCTTGACGAGTTTGTCAAGGTATTCCGCGCCAAGCGGGCGGAGAGGGTTGGCTTCATCCTGTGGAGAAATTGGGGCCGAAAGGCCAAGAGGAGAAGCCAAGCTTTGGCTTTGTTGGCCAAGAGGAGAAGACTGAGGGACACATGATGGATGCAATGTCTGAAACCTATCGTCTTCACTCCTTTGAGTACCGGACTCCGGTTGCTTGGATGGGTAGTCATGCTGTAGAGCGTGACTATTCTGGATTTCCTCCAGATGGTACCTAAGGGTGGTCTTCTGCTGCATTGCAGAGTCCACTTGAGCGCTTAGAGTACCAATTTTGGACACGTGAGTGTCACACCTGCTCCTTTCGGTCTCAAACTTATCTGTCATGGTTTGCAGATAGAGGTCTCGAGTACGGAGCGAGAGATTCAGTGATGAGATTTCCTCTGCTTGCTTAGAAATCAATATTTCCATCCTCATCACCTGAGTTCTCTCATCATTCAATTGGTCAGCAACTTCAATAAGTTCTGCTGATTTATCATCCAACTTTGTCACTGTGTTCATTAACTGATCGTCTTTGGTCTGCAGCGCTTTGAGGAGCACCGTGTTATTTTGAGTAACATTCAACAAAACAGCATGCATGTTGTCAAGTTGAGCGCTCCTGTTTGTAGATAACTCTTCAGATTTATCTAGTTTGGCGTGGACATCATCGTATTTAGTTTTAGCTAAATCGAGTTGTTCCTGTAGCATATGATTTTGTTGAAGAGCTTGTGCTCGTTCATCGTCATAAGTATTTGCAATTACTTTTAATTGTTCCGATTTCAAACGCAGTTCCTCGACTAGCAGAATGTTTCCATTTCCTGCTTTTGTCAATAGTTGCTCAGTTCTCTCCACCTGTGCCCTCATGTTAGCCATCTCTTGCACGTGCTTCAGCTGTGCACTGTGGTATTGGATCGATGCCAACCTTTGATGGCGATACATAAGTGCTAAAGTGGAGAGAACCGTCACAAAGCCTGTGTTTGATGGTTGATTTTGGACAGCGTTCGCAATTTCGGCTGATTTTTCACTAATGGCATAATTAGGGTTGGTATCGCTGCTGAGGTCAGAGATCAATCCTTTTATGGGTGGAGGTTCACTAATTAGTGGAGGAGTGGTGACCACCTCCTTTGGTAGCTTGCACATTATTAGAAAAATTTAGAGGAAGAATGTTCCTGTTTATTTTTTTTTTCAATGTTTGGGTTTGGAATTCATTGGAAGCTGCAAAGACAAGTTTAATCTATTTATAGATGTTGACGAACCATCAGTACTGTACCAGTAATGTGGAAGTTGGATGTGAATGAATTTGCAAAAGCAAATTGAATGAATTAATCAATGCCAATGATTAATCCTAACTGGGTAGGCTATCTGGGTATTAAACTTGAATTAACCTTAGAGGTTGCTTCATCCAGGTTAATATGAGAAGTTTTAAAAGTGTCTCATTTGATTGGAAGAACATTAAGGTTTGTTCAACAATTTAACTTATTAAATTGAATGAGATGATAATCCCTACCATCTCCATTGATTGGATATCATAAGTGTAAACAGTAGATTAAATGTTGGGAACACTTCCCACTATGGTACACTTCTTCCTTGGGCCGAAGCCACATGGGATTCCCGCTGGGGCGGGACTTCTGTCAGTACTGGATTACTGAATGGGTTTTGCAAAAACCAAATTTTACTGATTGATCAATTTTAATGATAAATCAAACCTGTATAGGCTATTTGGGATTTAAACTTGAATTAACCTTAGAGGTTTATTCATCTAGGTTAATGTGGAAAAAAGATTACAATGTCTCATTTAGAAAACTCATCAATTTGGATATTTAAAAAAAAAAAAGATCCACTTGAGAACGTAAATCTGGCAATTTCACTTATTAGTTCAATTGAATAAGACATCGATATCCGTCTGGATATCATGAGTAACGACTTGAGTGTCACCTGACTAATTATTTGAAAAAAGTACTGGTGACTCTCATAGGGGAGTCTGCTGGCACACGTTGAAATCAACGGAAGTACCCAGGGCAGGACTTTCGTTCCGCAAGTCGGATGAATTACCATGTGGCACAAACAAAATGGCTGTTTTCCGTTTTGTTAGCTTAGCATCTCGAGCAAGCTAATGCTACTTGATGCCTGAAAAATGCTCACATAGGATTCCCTTGGCAAGGGAAAGGTTTTACTTATAACGTATTATGTTCAAACCCTTTTCGGCGATATTTGACGATGTTTTAACCGGAACTCGCGGTAAACAACAAAATGCACCGTGGTCTCCTCGCATCGAAACGCGAGAGACAGACAGAGAGATACTTATAAACTGGTCAAGCTAATCTCTCCTAAATTTCAATCGGCTGGGTCTTTGTCCTCGCTCGAGAAATTAATAATGACCTAGCCAACACGCGTCTGAAACGCGCGAGGCAGAAATAGCCCAGCTTTTGGCCAAACGCGCTATTTATCAGATAGCTTTATCAGCCCTCATACAGGACTGTATAGGGTATGCTACCCACTGACTACCTCAGAGCACAACACTGAGGCGATTCTCCAGAACACACACGCACCAATAATTCCGATCTACAATTCCCATAATGTATATAAAATACTTGGTATATTATGTAATCTGCTTTTCAATTTTATATAGGCTGAATCAAAATGAAAGCTTCATCCTATTTTAGATTCCTCGCACGGGGGCTCCATTATGTCGTGTCTTTGGCTATGCCGGATTAAGTGATATGACATGCTAATTTATAAAATTATTTATCTGTAATTAATATTACCTGATTAAGCTAATCAGGTAAATGTAATTAACTAGAAAGTCGGGGCACCACAGAAGAACGTTTATAGAGCTGTTATCTTCTGAATAAACTCTTAAAATACTTAGTAATATTTTACATCGATAGCAGTCAATCTTATCTTATTTTCAATCTCATCATGAAAGTTATAAATTCTTGGTTATCTTCACGAACCCTGGCTAACAAGTTGAATCAGCAATACAAAATTGGGTTTAATTATTTATTTACTAAATACCTAACTAATCACACAGAATTACAAATACACAGAATTCATATGATGTCATACAGAAAACGTCCTGGTGGACTGAGCCTGTATCATGGCTGGTTACACAAAGGAAGGGGGGGTTGGGCTTGAATGGAAGAGCGGGAAGATTTAGGAACACAGAAACAGCAGCTATGCTATCGTAAATAAATTATCTTATGCATTCTAAATTACCGCCCATTTGGAAAAGGAAAATGCAATAAATATTTACTCTGAGCTGCGCTTCGGTAGATTGGTCGTAGATGCTGGCCGTGGTTGGCCAACAGATCTTCCTGTTGTGTAGTGGAAGAATGTCAATGGTGGTGGTATCTTCGTCTGGTTGTTAGACTGGATCCGTCGTCCGTCCTTTCCTAGCCCACGTTAGCAGCGGCTAACTCAACGGCTAGGAAGTATCACTTCTGTAGTGAATAAGCTCAAAGTTCATACCAGTTCATACCATAGCTCACGCCGAGGTTGGCTTAGTTCTGTTCTTGATATGTGTCTGTCCTTATAACGTAGAGGCTGCAGTCCTCCCGTACTGGAACCCTGAATGTCTTTTCGTCAAAGACTTATATAGTGGAGAGGGGGAAGGAGGGGTTTCATCGTTTATAACCCCATGTCTCTTCACAGGGTTGGCCACTGATCGGCAGGGCACTTTCCCTATGAAAACCCAATTCTCTCATTTGGAAGCTAAAATTACATTTAATCTCCTAACAAACAATTTCAATATCAAACATTTCAATTGCATAACAATTCCATGTGACTCTGATAACTAGAGAGTGTATACTTTCTCCGGTACAGTTTATGTCGTCCTGCCATCAATCATAATGTCTCAGATAACAATGAACTGACATACATACTCATTACGTTATCAAGCATATTTCCAACTGGTTTTATTAACAAAAGATGGTTCCTTTCCCTATTTGTTTGATGTTCCCAGACTCTCTATATTTAACACAGGCTATTCCAGTCCTTCAGTAGGGTCAGAGAGAGAGGGGAAGGGAGAAGGTATTTATGGGGGGGTCATAAACCTTACCCACAGGCCAACGTCATGACACTAGTAATAGTGTCACGTCCTGAGTGCTCTTATTTTCTATGGTAGAATAGGTCAGGGCGTGACGGGGGTTTATCTAGTTTAAATTTTCTATGTTGTGTACTAATTTCTTTTTTCTATGTTGGGTTTTTTGTATGATTCCCAATTAGAGGCAGCTGGTCATCGTTGTCTCTAATTGGGGATCATATTTAAGTTTTTGTTTTTCCCACCTGTGTTTGTGGGAGATTATTTTGAGTTAGTGCATGTTGCACCTCTGTCGTCACGGTTTGTGTTTTGTTTATAGTTTATTGTTTGTTTGGCTAAGTTTGACATATAATAAAGATGTGGAACGATACTCATGCTGAGCCTTGGTCCGTTTCTGCAAACGGACGTGACAGACTCTTCCACCACCAGAGGACCAAGCAGCTTGGCCAGGAGGAGTGGACATAGGAGGAGATCCTGGACCCAGATTGGGGAGTATCGCCGTCCAAGGGAGGAGATAGAGGTAGCAAAAGAGGAACGGCGACGATACGAGGAATTAGCACGGCAACGACGGAAGCCCGAGAGGCAGCTCCAAATAAAATTGTGGGGTGGGGGGGCACACGGGGAGATTGGTGGAGTCAGGTTTTAGACCTAAGCCAACTCCCCGTGCTTACCGTGGGGAGCGTGTGACCAGTTAGGCACCGTGTTATGCGGTGATGCGCACCGTATCTCCAGTGCGCATTCACAGCCCGGTGCGCTCGTTGCCGGCTCCCCGCACTTGCCGGGCTAAAGTGAGCATTCAGCCAGGACGGGTTGTGCCGGCTCTATGCTCCAGACCTCCAGTACGCCTCCACGGTCCAGTATATCCTGCACCAGTTCTACGCACCAGGTCTCCAGTGCGCCTCCACAGCCCAGTATGTCCTGTGACTCCTCTTCGCACTCTCCCTGAAGTGTGTTTCCTCAGTCAGGTACGTCCTGTGCCTCCTCCTCGCACTCTCCCTGAAGTGTGTTTCCTCAGTCAGATACGTCCTGTGCCTGCTCTCCGCACTCGCCCTGAGGTTTGTGTTCCCAGTCTGGCGCCACCTGTGCCGGCCCTACGCATCAGGCCTCCAGTGCACCTTCCCGTTCCAGAGCTTCCGGCGACAGTTCCCAGTCCAGTGCTTCGACGACGGTCCACAGTCTGGAACCTCCGACGACGGTCCACAGTCCGGAGCCTCCTGAGACGGTCCACGGCCCGGAGCCTCCTGATACGGTCCACGGCCCGGAGCCTCCTGAGACGGTCCACGGCCCGGAGCCTCCTGAGACGGGCCACGGCCCGGAGCCTCCTGAGACAGTCCGCGGTCCGGAGCCTCCGGCGATGGTCGGCGGTCCGGAGCCTTCACTGATGCTGGTGGATTCGCAGGATGAGAGGGTTCTTCGTCCTGCACCAGAGCCGCCTCCAATGTTGGCGGATCCGCAGGATGAGAGGGTTCTTCGTCCTGCACCAGAGCCGCCTCCAATGTTGGCAGATCCGCAGGATGAGAGGGTTCTTCGTCCTGCACCAGAGCCGCCTCCAATGCTGGCGGATCCACAGGATGAGAAGGTTCTTCGTCCTGCACCAGAGCCGCCACCAAAACTAGACACCCCCCCTAACCCTCCCTTTTGGTTTCAGGTTTTGCGGCCGGAGTCCGCACCTTTGGGGGGTGTACTGTCACATCCTGACCATAGAGTGCTCTTATTTTCTATGGTAGAGTAGGTCCGGGCGTGACTGGGGGGTTTATCTAGTTTAAATTTTCTATGTTATGTTCTAGTTTCTTTTTTCTATGTTGTTTTTTTTGTATGATTCCCAATTAGAGGCAGCTGGTCATCGTTGTCTCTAATTGGAGATCATATTTAAGTAGTTGTTTTTCCCACCTGTGTTTGTGGGAGAGTATTTTGAGTTAGTGCATGTTGCACCTCTGTCGTCACGGTGTGTTTTGTTTATAGTTTATAGCTTTTTTTGGCTAAGTTTGACATATAATAAAGATGTGGAACAATAATCACGCTGGTCCGTTTCTACAAACGTACGTGACAAATAGGGGTTGCAACAATTTTGGCGGATAATTTTAGAAAGAGAGGGTCCAGATTGTCTAGCCCAGCTGATTTGTAAGAATCCAGATTTTGCAGCTCTTTCAGAACATCAGCTATCTGGATTTGGGTGAAGGAGAAGCGGGGTGGGGGCTTTTGTAAGTTGCTGCAGGGGGTGCGGAGCTGTTAGCCGGTGTAGGGGTAGCCAGGTGGAAAGCATGGCCAGCCGTAGAAAAATACTTATTGAAATGATTGTAGATTTATCGGTGGTGACAGTGTTTCCTATCCTCACTGCAGTGGGAAGCTGGGAGGAGGTCCTCTTATTCTCCATGGACTTTACAGTGTCCTAAAACTTTTTGGAATTAGTGCTACAGGATGCAAATTTCTGTTTGAAAAAGCTAGCCTTAGCTTTCCTAACTGACTGTACATTGGTTACTGACTTCCCTGAAAAGTTGCTTATCGCGGGGGCTATTCGATGCTAATGCAGAACGCCACAGGATGTTTTTGTGCTGGTCAAGGGCAGTCAAGTCTGGGGTGAACCAAGGGCTATATCTGTTCTTAGTTCTACATTTCCTTGAATGGGACATGCTTATTTAAGATGGTGAGGAAAGCACTTTTAATGAGCAACCAGGCATCCTCTACTGATGGGATGAGGTCAATATCCTTCCAGGATACCCGGGCCAGGTCGATTAGAAAGGCCTGTTTGCTGAGGTGTTTTAGGGAGCGTTTGACAGTGATGAGGGGTGGTCGCTTGACCGTGGACCCATTACGGACGCAGGCAATGAGGCAGTGATCGCTGAGATCCTGATTGAAGACAGCAGAGTTGTATTCAGAGGGCAAGTTGGTCAGGATGATATCTAAGAGGGTGCCCATGGTTACGGATTTAGGATTGTACCTGGTAGGTTCCTTGATAATTTGTGTGAGATTGAGGGCATCTAGTTTAGATTGTAGGATGGCCGGAGTGTTAAGCATATCCCAGTTTAGGTCACCTAAAGATAGATGGGGGGCAATCAATTCACATATAGTGTCCAGGGCACACCTGGGGGCTGAGGGGGGTCTATAACA
Organism: Salmo trutta; assembly: GCF_901001165.1. NCBI lineage: Eukaryota > Metazoa > Chordata > Actinopteri > Salmoniformes > Salmonidae > Salmo > Salmo trutta. The sequence goes on from NW_021822531.1 coordinate 22,134, forward strand.
TGCGGCAACGGTGAGAGACTTGTTTCTGGAAAGGTGGTCTGGTGTAAAGGTTCAGAGCTTGCGGTAGGAATCCGGAGATGTGGTCGAGAAAAAGCAGTCCGATATGCTCTGGGGTTGATATCGCGCTGTGCAGACTGGCAGGTATTGACTGAGCTGAGGCTGGCTGGTGTCAGAGTTAACGGTGATGACCACTAGCAGTGGCTAACTGACTACTAGCTGGCTAGCTTCTGTTGGGGGTTCCGGTTCTAAAGTATAAAAATAGCAGATCCATACCACATTGGGTGAGGCGGGTTGCAGGAGAGTATATGCAGTCCGTAGATGGAAAGTGAGATTAAAATGTATACGAAATATACTGCTCAAAAAAATAAAGGGAACACTTAAACAACACATCCTAGATCTGAATGAAATAAATAATCTTATTAAATACTTTTTTCTTTACATAGTTGAATGTGCTGACAACAAAATCACACAAAAATAATCAATGGAAATCCAATTTATCAACCCATGGAGGTCTGGATTTGGATTCACACTCAAAATTAAAGTGGAAAACCACACTACAGGCTGATCCAACTTTGATGTAATGTCTTTAAAACAAGTCAAAATGAAGCTCAGTAGTGTGTGTGGCCTCCACGTGCCTGTATGACCTCCCTACAACGCCTGGGCATGCTCTTGATGAGGTGGCGGATGGTCTCCTGAGGGATCTCCTCCAAGACCTGGACTAAAGCATCCACCAACTCCTGGAAAGTCTGTGGTGCAACGTGGCGTTGGTGGATGGAGCGAGACATGATATCCCAGTTGTGCTCAATTGGATTCAGGTCTGGGCAACGGGCGGGCCAGTCCATAGCATCAATGCCTTCCTCTTGCAGGAACTGCTGACACACTCCAGCCACATGAGGTCTAGCATTGTCTTGCATTAGGAGGAACCCAGGGCCAACCGCACCAGCTTATGGTCTCACAAGAGGTCTGAGGATCTCATCAAATGTCCTGCACGGTGTTGGGCTGTAAGCACAACCCCCACCTGTGGACGTCGGGCCCTCATACCACCCACATGGAGTCTGTTTCTGACCGTTTGAGCAGACACATGCACATTTGTGGCCTGCTGAAGGTCATTTTGCAGGGCTCTGGCAGTGCTTCTCCTGCTCCTCCTTGCACAAAGGCAGAGGTAGCGGTCCTGCTGCTGGGTTGTTGCCCTCCTACGGCCTCCTCCACGTCTCCTGATGTACTGGCCTGTCTCCTGGTAGCGCCTCCATGCTCTGGACACTACGCTGACAGACACAGCAAACCTTCTTGCCACAGCTCGCATTGATGTGCCATCCTGGATGAGCTGCACTACCTGAGCCACTTGTGTGGGTTGTAGACTCCGTCTCATGCTACCACTAGAGTGAAAGCACCGCCAGCATTCAAAAGTGACCAAAACATCAGCCAGGAAGCATAGGAACTGAGAAGTGGTCTGTGGTCCCCACCTGCAGAACCACTCCTTTATTGGGGGTGTCTTGCTAATTGCCTATAATTTCCACCTGTTGTCTATTCCATTTGCACAACAGCATGTGAAATTTACTGTCAATCAGTGTTGCTTCCTAAGTGGACAGTTTGATTTCACAGAAGTGTGATTGACTTGCAGTTACATTGTGTTGTTTAAGTGTTCCCTTTATTTTTTTGAGCAGTGTATACGAAAAAATCGAAGAAAACTATATTACACGGGACAGGACGGGACAAGACAAAGCACACGTCTGACTGCGATGCCATCTTGGAACGAAGGATTCCAAGAGGGTTCCAAAGGGTTCACATACGTTTTCTTGCCACTGTATGTTTTTCCTCCAACACCACTTTCCATCAATTTGACCCTCATGCCAAATTAAGTCAAAGGCTTTTTTTTCAACAATGA